>NW_019154113.1:3810829-3880546 GCF_002288905.1 Enhydra lutris kenyoni | reverse complement strand
CAACATACTATATAATACATATTTCAATTGTTGAAAAAACTTGCTTTTTAAATAGTACAAGTTTATTCACATGGCAGTCTTGAGCTATACTTCCATAGAATTATATTTAATGCTGGGAATTAATATTGGTCAAAATAATGTAAATTCACTAATGTATCTAATTTCTGGGAAAGTCAAAGTACTTATTCCAGGGTTGATAATAGCTCTAACACATACACTTTCAATCTATAATAAGTTGTTTTGTTTCTAGAAGCACTTTAGTTTTCAGAGTATTTTTCATATGCAGGATTTTACTTAACTTTTACAACCCCGTTAGGTAAACGGGAAAAGCATTATTATTCCACAGAGATACAAGGAAACAGGCTTTGAAACCTTCAGGGATCTGCCCAACTTGGTCCGAAGACTTGGAGTCAAGTCCAGGAAAGATCAGTAAAATCTCATGGAAATATCTTGATGATGAACCAAGTCAATGTAACGTGACCTGTCAAGATTATACATTTTTCTCTACTATATATTTTTCTTAGAACCTTAAAATATGGGGACATCTGGGTGACTCAGTCACCTGCTTTCGGTTCAGGTCATGATCCCAGGGTCCTGGGATCGAGCCCCGCATCGGGCTCTCTGCTTGGCCAGGAGCCTGCTTCCCTTCCTCTCTCTCTGCCTGTCTCTCTGCCTACTTGTGATCTCTGTCTGTCAAATAAATAAATAAAATTAAAGAAAGAAAAGAACTTTAAAATATGGACATTTTAAAGAGGAAGAAATTTTATCCTGGTATTCAATTACTTATTTAAATGCCCTCTTCCAAAGCCAGATGAGAAAAATTAATGACATTTAACTTATTTATGTAATAAAAAAATATTTTCATGGTCCCTGAGGATCACACTGTCACCAAGCTGTGGCACAATACTGAAAAATGACTATCTTCTTCAAACTATGGTTTACCTAATTTCAGCAGCCACTTGATAAGGTGTCGTTTTCCAGACTTCCCCTTTCACTGTTTTCCCATCAGCCACTCTCACTGTGATCACGTTGTTTGTACTCCCCTTTTTGTCAGTAACGGCAAATGGGAGCTGATGGTCTTTCTTCAATATTTCAAACAGCTTCAATCTTTCCTTCACAAAATCTGGCTGATTTGTCACCTAAAAGTCATTAGAATACAAGAAGGTTAACATCCACAGGCCACTTTTTTCTACCACTTCAACCTGCAGTAAGGCTCACCCCATTCTCTGCCCACCCCAGGTCTTTTTTAACTTCCCTCCCATTCACTTTCCACCTCCTTATGTCTCAGGGTCCAGCTCAAAGCCTACCTCTTCTAACTACCATATCTCCCTCTACCATAGGTTCAACGCCCATGTATGCACAGTTCCACAATTCACCACCTACCCATATGCCATCCCACTTCATTCTCAGTTGTCTTTCCTGTTTGTCTGATCTCAACCAGACTGATCCCCCTGAGGCCAGGTTTTCCTCCTTTGCTCCTGTCAACTGTTTATGCTCAAGACCTACTCTGGTTTGTTTTCATGACTTATATGGTGGCTAATTTCCTTAACACAAAAGAAAAGCTCTGCTATCTCAGCTTAAATAGATGAAGAAGCACTTCATCTTGGTTCTTTGTGGCTGGCTCAGCTCGAAGTTAAGACATTGGTAGCTAAGGTTTGCAAGGTTTTGAATATACTACTAGTGTCGTAATTTAATTAGTAATTACGTTTTAATTAAAAATCAGGCAATTAATTGTATCAGAATATTTAAATGACATGGAGTATTTTACGTTATTTCCGTAGCAACAACTCACCTCGCTCTCAGGCCTGCTTTCCTCCTTCATTTTAGCATTCTTTTCTTGGGTTTGACTGGAAGGAGGCTGAGAAATAAAGGTGAGTTATAAATAACTCATACCAATATGGAGAAAAAGGAACACACTGGAAACAGGAGAGGGACATGCCAGCAGTCAGCTGGTGTTCCAAGTTGGACGCTGGGCTTCCCTGACCACCGCCTAAAACTCTAGATGGGCAAGTCATTTGCTGGGGTTCCATCCTTCCTGTCTGTGCATTTTCACACACTCTTGCTTAGTATATTTAACATCTTTTGCTCTCTAAAGTTTTTTCCCCCTAAACTTCAAACACAATGTCGCTGGAAAATGTTTGTGTAGCTGCTGCGGCACTTTAAATGCACTATTGTAGGAAGATGTTGCACTGCAGTACCCTTGGTAAAGAACTCAAGAACATCCCGCAGACTGAGAAAGCTTTTAGAACTTCAGAAAATGTATTATGTCACCCGACAATAATTTGTCCTTCAATGGACCAAAATATTAAAACACTCTATTAAATAGTAAAGCTAAATATACAGCTCTCAACAAGTGAACAAAAACAAAAACAAAAACCACCTGTCGTAAATAGCTCAGAACCAGCCATTCATTAGACGGAATGGATGAGTTTATTTACGTAGCCGTTGGTCTTCCTGCTAAGGAAATAGTGAGTTTTAAACACTCCAGCATCTTTTTCAAAGAAAGGAAAATGCTATTTCTGCTACCGAAGAAAATGCGTGGCAATTTACTGGAAGAGCTGAGAAATGACACCATTAAGCCAGTCCGGCAACTGCTGGAAATACAGGGTTCCAAACGGTGTCCAGGCCCTTCACTAGTTCCCTGGGCTGTAGCAGGTGCACAGCGCATCGTTCCGTGAGGCTCGGGCCCTGCAGCGCGCCGCGGCCGCACCCGTCCTTCCGGCGGGATCACCGGCACCCGTGCACCGTCGCACCGGCCGTGCCACCCGTCCCGGGCTCTAGGCGGCACCCGCCCGCGTTCCCCGCAGCGACCCCGCCGCCGCGTTACCTGAACGCCCGCAGCTGCGCGCCTGGCCTCCTGCGCCGCCGCCGCCGGCGCCGCGCTCTCCAGCTTAGCCTGCTGGCTCAGCTCCTCGGCGAGGCACAGTCGCAGGCGGTAGAGGTGGTGGCGCAGGTCGCGGTTCTCGGCCCGGAGCTGCGCCACCTCCCGCGTCAGACACGGCCCCTCCGCCTGGCCGCGGTTGGGCGCGTTCAGCTGCTCGTCCCTTAGGCGCTGGACCTCCGCCCATAGCCAGCGGATGTCCTCCTCCTGCCGCTCCAGGCGTGAAGCCACGGCCTCGGCCGCCATGTCCGCCGGCTCCCCAAGCCACCGACGCCGCTCAACGGGCAGTCGCCGGGGTGAAGGCAGTAGCCTCCGCGAGGAGTGGGAGATAGCGGCGCAGCTACAGAAAACAGCGGAGAGGCGGGGCGTCACGGAGAGGCGGGGCGACGAGGAGAAGAGGGGCAGGGCGGGGACTATAGGAGACGCGGGGAGGCGGAGTTACGAAGGGCGGGGCTCTCGGCAGACTGGACCCATAGAAGCCGCGGGGAGGCGGAGCGAGGAGGAGAGGCGGGGCAATAGAGAGGGGCAGAGCACGGCACACTGCGGAGCAGGGACTAGAGGAGCCTCGGGGAGGCGGGGCGATGGGGGAGGCGGGGCGACGGGAAAAGGAGGGGCGGGGCTCACTGAAGGGCGGGGACTATAGGAGCAGCGGGGAGACGGCCTGACTGGCAGAGGTGGGGCGGGGCACTGCAGGGCTAGGGTTATAGGAGCCGCCAGGAGGCGGGGCGAGGGGTGGGGTGAGTGCAGGGCTGGGGCTGAGGCTGGGCTCACCGCGGCGGTGAAGTGTTTGGGGTGGTCAGGGCGCGGTGGTCACGCGGAGTGGTCAGGACGTGGAGAGTGGCGTGGGGACTGAAAAGGCTGACCGCGCCTTCGGGGCTAGCCATGAATATCACCATGAGTTGGTTGAAACGCAAATTGTCCAAAATCTTGGGAAGATTTCCTAGCGTGGCTCTTTTTCTGGCCGTTACCATCCTTCCAACTTGCGACTAGGTTCTGAAAAGTAACTGTTGAGAGTCCACCATCTTTGGCTTTCATACCGAAGCTGACCAAGTGCAGCGGCCGCCGGGCCAGGGGGCACGGAAGACCTCTAAGGAAGTTTAAAGCTCACGGGCAATTGCTAGCTCCTCGCTACAGGTTAGGGCAAACGCCACCGACATTCCTGTATACCACGTAACTGTGAGCGTGAACCTTCCTGTAAGAGGAACACAAATTGATTTTTATTAACATTCTTGGGGCTTAGAATGTGGCAAACATTGTTTTAAGCTCTTGATAATTACTAACTCCTCTAGTACTTATAGCAAAAAATACTATTATTATGTCCAGTAAATTGATGGATAAACTGAATCACAGAGCGGCTAAGTGTCTGGGATTTTTTTAAGATTTTATTTATTTATCTGACAGATAAATTTATTTATTTATAATATATAGATTATGTAATATATATTTATTTACATATGTATATTTATAATTTTTATTCATTTATTTATTTGGGGTTTTTTTTTCTATTGTTTTATTTATTTATTTGTCTGACAGAGACAGAGTGAGAGAGGGAGCACAAGCAGGGAGAATGGGAGAGGGAGAAGAAGGCTTCTTAATGAAGGCCTGATCCCAGGACTCTGGGATCATGACCTGAGCTGAGGGCAGACACTTAACAACTGAGCCACCCAGGCACCCAGGGAGGCTGTGATTTAACCAAGGTCACACAAACACTGCACGACAGAGCTGAGCTCCAAACTCAGATAATCTGATGCTAGTGTCTATGTACTTAACACTATGGTGCCTTTCAACATTGGTAAGATTTAATTGAACGCATCATATGATTAAATAGAGGTAATAAAGGCCATCAGAATTCCAAAATGGGAGAACTTAGTTGGACTGATGAGATTAACACAGAGAGCAATTGCTCTGGAAAATAAAGGTTGGCAGTTATTAGAAAGGTGGAGAGGCGAATGAATGCCACTCTGGGAGCAGATCTGCCTTCCAGGGGCTGAGGGGGGCAGCTAATTGGGGTAAGCTAACTGGAACCACAGACAGCTCCCAGCAGGAAGTTCTGTAATGTATGGCACTGAAACCACGCTATCTTTTTCTTCCCTTCCCTGGTAAGTTTCTGGACAGAGTAACACAGACTCACTGTCTGCACCCTCTTCCCAGTCACTTCTCAACCTGCTGCCATCTGGTTCCCACTCCTCCCATTCCTCCATGACTCATGTATGATCAAATGCTATCCCCCTGCTTAGGGCCCCCCCTCAAAAGTTTTCTCAACCTCCTTTGTAATTTGTCTCTCTTCAGCCTCTACCTCCAATCCTGAGACCACCAGCGATCTGCTGTCTGTTGCTAAAGATTTGTTTGCGTTTTCTAGAGTTTTCTATAAATGGAATCATATACTATGTACTGGGGTTTTTTGGCTCCTTTCATTCAGCATAATTCTGAGATCTATCCATGTCTGTGGGTATGTCTGTTGCTCATCCCCTCACCCACTCCTGGTAATATTCCATTATATGGCTACACCACAATTTGTTTATCCATTTGTGTGTTGTTAGACATTTGGGTTGTTTCCAGGTTTGGGCTAGGATCTACCTGATGGTGAGCTCATCAGGTTACTGTGGTTATTTCCCCAGTTTCAGAAAGCAGGGTGTGAATAGACATACTCAGCAACTGGCAGACTGTCCACAGTGGTTCCCCAATCCATGGACTTAAAGCTAGTCTGGTAGAAAAGACCAAGTGGAACCACTAGAACTTTCTCAGTAGTAAACCAAAAGCAATCCCATAGTCCTGGAGGAATTGCAGAGATTACTGTCACCCTCAGTGACCTGAACGATGCAGCACGGTGATTCTCACCACACCTCCATTTGCCTCCCTTATTTGGACTTTGGGGAAGGCAAATGGATGAAGAATTATAGTGGATTGTCATTAATTTAATTAGACGGTGTCTCTAGTAGCAGCTTTTCTTCCAGATATGCTTTCATTGGTGGAGTAAATCAGCATAATCTCTGGTACCTTACATGCAGCTATTGATCTGGCTAATGCTTTTACTTTATACCTATTAGTTAAAGGCCATCAAAAGCAGTTTTCATTCAGTTGGCAAGACAAGCAATACATTCATCATTTCAACCTAGGACTCTCTAGCTTTACGTCATAATATAGTCCTCAAGGACTTTGATGGCTGCTCTATCTCAAAGACATCGCACCGATGTCCTATCATGAATAATATGCTGCTGATTCTACTTAGTGAGGATATCTTATGAAATGGCAAACACAGTTGACCCCTAAACAATATGAGGGTTAGGGACATCACCGCCCTGTGCAGTGAAAAATCTGCATATAACTTTTGACTCCCCCAAAACTTAACTATGAATAACAAAAGACTTGAGGTCGACCAGAAGCCTTACCAATAATATAAAGCCAATTAACACATACACTGTATGTTATATGTATTATGAGTTATATTCTTACTAATCAGTAAGCTAGAAAAAAGAAAATGTTATTAAGGAAATCATAAGGAAGGAAAAATACACTTTCAGTACTCTATTGTATTTATTAAGAAAAAAAAAGTCTGTAAGTAAGTGGACCCATGCATTTCAAGCCTGTTGTTCAAGGGTCAACTATATGATAGTCACCTTGAGAAGGCACCTGAAAGACATAGGGAGGGAAATAAATCCCAAAATTAAAAATTGCAGGAGACTGCCATTCAGCGAAATTCTTGGGGGCCCAGTAGGTCAAGGCATCTAGAGATGTCATTTCTAGGGTGAAGGAAAAGTTGCTGAATCTTGACTAGTCTCACTAAGAGACACAATGCCTAGGGAGCCACTTTGGATTTTAGAGACAATGTATACCTCATTTGAGCACATATGTTACTCTGACCCAATTACTGTGTAGCTCAAAAGATTGTAGTTTTGAGAAGGAGCGAGAGCAGAAGGTTCTAAATAGGTCAAGCTGCTATGCTAGTTACGTTTACCCGTGGACCACAATGATTCAACAGATTTGGTGGTGTTGGAAGTGTTCATTATAGGTAAGAGTAGTATGCGTAACCTCTGACAGAACTTATAAAGGAATCACAGTGTAGTCTTTTAGGACTGGGGAAAAACACATGTCGTTCTTTATTTCTGAGAAGCAGCTTTTGGTTTGCTCCTGGACCACAGTGGAGACTGATCTCTTGATCATGGGCCATCAAGTTACCAACCTACCTAAACTGTCCATCATGAGCTGGGCGTTGTCTGACCCACCAAGCCCTAAGTTTAGGTATGTATATTAGCACTCGACCATCAAATAAAGAGGTACACATAGGGTCAGGCTTAAACAGAGTCTAAAGGCACAAGTTAGTGACACAGTCACCCGTATGACCACAGCTCCAATGGCCTCATGGGAAATTCTGTAGCACCAGTTCACTGAGGAAGAAAAAAAATCTGAGCCTGGTTTATAAATTTCTCTGCACTCTTGTGGACTAGAAGCTCTACAAGTTGACTCCTGAGAAATTTCATTCCTGCCTTAACTTCTGATATGACAAAATATTCTAGACTCATCTGTACTTTTGGGATCTGTCACATCTCCAAGGTGCCATGCCTAACTGATATTTAGTTTGCAAAATCTGGCTACTGGCAATGATTCTTATTTCTAGGACTTGTCTGTATTTAGTGCTGCAGATAAAATATGATGCACAGCTAAATTTGAATTTCAGATAAGTAATTGGGGTTGTAAGCATGCCCTATGCAATATTTGGAACATATGAATACTAAAAAAATCAAACAAAAAATTCAATGAGATAAAGGACACTTTATAATGTAAAAAATGTTACATTCTGCAAGGACAATATAGCAATTAAAAATATATATGAGGCAAACTACACAGCACTCACCTATATAAAATATAAACTTCAGGAAATATAAGGAGAAAGAGATCAAACACACTAATAATGGGAAAATTTTACACATTATTCAAGACAGGTCAAGTATACACACAGAAATGTAAGAATGTAAAAGACCCCCAAAATATAATAAAAAGGTTAACGTATATATCAAAAACTACTTGAGCACACACACATTCTTCACAAAGATTAATCATATACCAAGAGCCAAAGAAAACCTCGGTAGCTTCAATAAACTAGAAATATACAGGCAACATTTTTGGATCCCAGTACAATGGAATTGGAAATTAGAAAGGAAACAACTTTTTAAAAAGCCCTTCCACATGGAAGTGAAATGACCTCTATTAAACAACTCTTTAGTAAAAGAAGAAAAAAAAGAAATCACAGAATTTCTTTAAAATAATGATAACGAAAATACTCAAACACAAGAAGCTGTGGGATACATTTAAAGCAGTGATGAAAGAAAAATTCATAACCCTAATACCTGTGTTAGTAAAAACAAAAGAATGAAGGGGCACATGGGCAGCACAGTGGGTTAAGCCACTGACTGGTTCAGATTATGGTCTCAGGGTCCTGAGATTGAACCCAAGTCAGTCTCTAAGCACTTAGCATCAAGTCTGTTGAAGACTCCCTCACCTTCTCCCTTTGGCCCTCCTGCTACGTGTTCTCTTTCTCTCTCTCTCAAATAAATAAATAAATCTTTTTAAAAAATGAAAAGAAATAAATTAAATTCTCAATTCAAAACCTAAAAAAGTAACAACAAAATAAAGGAAGGCAGGAAGCACAGGAAATAATAAGGAAAAAGAAGAAATTCATGAGCTAGAGAACAGAAAACCTTTCAATCAGATTAGTAAACCAAGATCACAAACCCTGAGAAATAAAATAGACAAGCACTGATTTCCACAGTCAAAGAAAAAAAGGAAAAAGGCATAAATATGCAAGGTAAGAAAGGATACAGAGAAAATAACTACTGATACATAAGAAATTTAATAAATTATAAGACTACTTTCTATACCTCTACAAATAAACTTGGAAAACAAAAGGAAATAGATAATTTTTTAAGCAAATAAAGTTTACCCCAGAAGAAACAGAAACCTTAGACTTACCAGTTTCCATAGAAGAAGTAAAGTTTTATCAAAGAACTACCCCACAAGAAGCATCAGGCCCAGATGATTTTCAGGGGATTTCAACCAAACCATTAAAGATCAGAGAGTCTTGGTGCTAATAAATTGTCACAGAACATGGAAATAAAGAAAAATGTTTTAAGTGTTTTTTTATGAAACAAACATAACATACCTACAGCTGATAAAGGTGGCATGAAAGAAGAAAACTAATCAACATCACTTATGAATGCTGGTGCAAAAATCTTAAATACAATGTTAATAAAAAGGAACAGGTTTCCATACTGTATAAGGAAAAATAGGATGACATGATCAAGTAGGGTTTAGGCCAGGAATACAACACTGATAATGGAAAATACATTAATATAATTCATCATATTAGCCTAAAAAGAAAACCATTTAATTACTTCATAGATGCTGGAAAGGCTTTTGATAGAATGCAGCACCCATTCCTAATCAAAGCTTGTAAAAAAATTTTTTTTAAAGATTCTATTTATTTATTTGCCAGAGAGAGAGAGAGAGAGCACAAGCGGAGAGGGCAGCAAGCAAAGGGAGAAGCAGGCTCCCTGCAGAGTAGGGAACCCAATATGGGGCTCGATCCCAGGATCCCGAGATCATGACCTGAGCTGAAGGCAGATTCTTAACTGACTGAGCCACCCAGGCATCCCTGAAATGGGTTTATTTTTTTTAACATGTTATATACCTCAATCATAAAACCACAGTACTTAAGTTCTAGCTTAAGGGGGAGACCCAGAGGTATTTGCCCCAAAGTCACAAATCAGACATGATTGCCCACTCACTCCACTATCACTTAATCTTGCTATGGAGGTACTAGTAATGGAATCTAGCTGCGAAAAGAAGATTAAGGGAGAGAGGAAATAAATTATCTCTAATCAAGGTGACATGGTAGTATACCTTGAAAATTCTAAATAATTAATTACAAAATCAACACAAAATAAAAAAGAATTTATCCAGATAAAAGGGTATAAAACTGGGTGTTTGGGTGGCTCAGTCAGTTAAGCAACTGACTCTTGATTTCAGCTCACATCACAATCTCAGGATCGTGAGATCAAGCCCAGCGTCAGACATGAAGCTCCTTAAGATCCTCTCTCTGTCCCTCCCACCCCCACCTGTTGTGAGGGGTGGGGAGAGGCTCCTTCTCTCTCTCCCTAAAAAAAAAAAAAAAAAAAAAAAAAAAAAAAAGTATAAAGCTAATGTGCAAAAATCAATAGTATTCACACGCATAAGTGATATCCAGTCAGAAAGTACAATGAATAGGAGAATCCCATGTATGGTAAGAGTAATAAAGAGAAAATATTAGAAATAGGGCAGCAAGGAACATAGGCGTATCTCAGAGATATTGCTGGTTCCGTTCTAGGCCACTCCAATGGAAAGAACATTCCAATAAAGCGAATCAAGTTTTTTTTATTTCCCAGCGCATGTAATACTTAGGTTTACTATACTGTAGCCTGTTAAGTATGCAATAACATTATGTCTAATAAAAAAGTGTACACACCTTAATTTAAAAACACTTTATTTCTGAAAAATGCTAACCATCGTCTGAACTTTCAATGAGTCATCACCTTTTTGCTGATGGAGGGTCTTGTCTTGATGTTGATGGCAGCGGGTTGATCAGGGTGGTGGTAGCTAAAGGTTGGGTGGCTGTAGTGATTTCTTAAAATAAGACAACAATCAAGTGTGCTCTTCAATGAACACTTCCTGTCACTTGAACACTTAGAGATAATCATTAAAACTATTCATTGGCCTAATTTCAACGTTACTGTGTCTCATGGCACAGGGAAGCCGGAGAAGAGGAAGAGAGTCGGGGGAAGAGCCCGTCGGTGGAGCAGGCAGAACACACACAACATTTATCCTTTAAATTTACTGTCTTATCTGTCTGCAGTTTATGGTGCCCCCAAATGATTACAATACTAACATCAAAAATCGCTGATCACAGGTCAGCATAACAAATATAATGATAATGAAAGAGCTGGAGGGCACCTGGTGGCTCAGTCGGTGAAGTGTCTGCCTTCAGCTCAGGTCATGATCCCAGAGTCCTGGAATACAGTCCCACATCAGGCACCCTGCTCAGCGGGGAGTCTGCTTCTCCCTCTGCCTTCTGTTCCCCCTGCTTGTGCTCTTTCTCTCTGTCAAATAAATCTTTTTTTTAAGTGAACTGCAATAAACAAGGTATGCCTGTACTCGAGACTTATATGAAGAAAACCCTAAAACACTTCTGAAAGTCATAGGAGACTTGAGCTAATGGGAAAACATCCTCCTTCTTGCTAGGCTTTCCCAAGATCCTTACATGTCAGGCCACCCTCAGTTTATTTATAAACTTAATGTGACCCCAATAAAAATTCCAGTGACCATTTTCAGGAAACTGGAAAAGCCGATTCTAACATTCACATGAAAAAAATAAACACAAAAGAATATCTAGGAAAACAATGAAAAGAAAGAGCTGTAAGTAGAGGCTAGTCCTACTTGATATTAAAACATACTACAAAGAATATGGAACTAGAGCGTAAATCGACAGATATAGCTAAAGAACAGAAAGAAAGCCCAAAAGTAGACCAAATATCATACCAAAAAAAAACAAAAACAAAAACAAAAACCCACCTAGTAAATGATCAAGGTGTTATCTCAAGCAAATGGGCAAATAGATTGTTTTAAAAATGGTCTTGGGGGGGCACCTGGGTGGCTCAGTGGGTTAAGCCGCTGCCTTTGGCTCAGGTCATGATCTTGGGGTCCTGGGATCGAGCCCCGCATCGGGCTCTCTGCTCAGCAGGGAGCCTGCTTCCTCCTCTCTCTCTGCCTGCCTGTGATCTCTGTCTGTCAAATAAATAAATAAAATCTTAAAAAAAAAATGGTCTTGGGGCGAAAGGGGTCAAATGGTACAAGCTTCCATTGATAAAAATAAATCAGTCACGGGGATGTAATGTACAACATGTCAACTGTAGTTAATGGCACTGTATTGCATTTGTATTTGTAAATTTGCTACAGTAGATCTTAAAAGTTCCCAAAAGAAAAAAATGCAACTATGAACGGGGATGGATGTTAACTAAATTTACTGTAGCCATCATTCTGTAAGACATACAAATACTGAAGCTTTATGTTGTATACCTGAAACTAATATAATGTAGGTCAATTATACCTCAATAAAAAAGATAATTTAAAAAATAAATTTTAAAACCTCAACTTGGACCGGAGATAGGGTTGGCTAAAAAAAGTTGTCGAGGGCATTATTAGATCAACTGGACAAAATTAGAAAAGGAATGATGTATTAGGTAAAATATCTAATGTGATACTATGTTACTGTGAATTCAGAAGTTGATAATTGTTCCAAAGCTATGTAAGAGAACATCTCCATTCTTAGGGAAAAAACTAGCTGATGTTATTCAGAGGTAAAAGGTCACAATGATGTATGTAATTTAATGTCCAAATAGTTCAGAAAAAAAAATTACAGCAAGAGAGACAGCAAGTGACAAGCAAAGAGTAAAATGTTAACTGCTTCTGAACCCATCCATCAGATGACATCCCTCCCCTGGGGAAAGCCTTCAGGAGGTTCCTGTTGCGAAGAGGAAAATCCAGATTTCTTTTTTTTCTTTCTTTCTTTCTTTCTTTCTTTCTTTCTTTCTTTCTTTCTTTCTTTAAGATTTTATTTATTTATTTACAGACAGAGATCACAAGTAGGCAGAGAGGCAGGCAAAGAGAGAGGGGGAAGCAGGCTCCCCGCTGAGCAGAGAGCCCGATATTGGGGCTCGATCCCAGGACCCTGAGACCATGACCCTGAGACCATGACCCAAACCGAAGGCAGAGGCCTTAACCCACTGAGCCACCCAGACGTCCCCAAAACCCAGATTTCTTATCAGGACCCACCAGGCCAGCAAGACTGAGCTCCTGATGGCCTCTGCAGTATTACCCCTTGACCCCCATCCTACAGCCCCGTCCGTTGGTTCCGGAGCCCTCCCTGTTTCTTGACACTGAGAGCTTTCCCTTCCTGGTAGTATCTTCTTTTCACAGTAATACCTGCCTTCTTGTCATCCTGGCAGTTTTAGCTTACGTGCCTCATCTGCTTTTTATTTAAGGGAGCCCTACCCTTGTTTTCCCTCAGCTTCTTTTTCAGCTATACTGTAATTATTTTGTCTACTTGACTTTTTTTTTTTAATTTTTTTATTTATTTATTTATTTGACAGACAGAGATCGCAAGTAGGCAGAGAGGCAGGCAGAGAGAGAGAGGAAGGGAAGCAGGCTCCCTGCTGAGCAGAGAGCCCGATGCGGGGCTCGATCCCAGGATCCTGGGATCATGACCCGAGCCGAAGGCAGCGGCTTTAACCCACTGAGCCACCCAGGCGCCCCGACTTTTTTTTTTTTTTTTTTTTTAATCTCCTACACCTCCGCTCCAGGGTAGAGATGCTGTCTGTCTTACACACCATGAATCTACATCATGCACCGGCACAAAGTGAGCATCCAAATACAGAAAATCTTGGAGTGAAGATCACCTGTGGCAAACTTTGGAGCCAGTAAAAAGCTCAGTGGGTGCCAGAGGTTGGGGGCGGGGAGCAGCGATGATGGGCGGATCACAGAGGATTATTAGGGCAGTGAAATTATTCTATGTGATGCTAGAATGATGCGTGTCATTATACGTTTGTCCAGACCCATGAAATTTACAACACTGAAAGTGAACCGCAAACTGTGGACTGTGAGTGATGATAATGTTTCAATGCACGTTCGTAATTGCAACAAATGTACCAACTGGTGGAATATGTTGACAGTGGGGAAGCTGTGTGGGGGGCCTGAAGGAGATGAGAACTCCGTATTTTCTGTTCAACTTTGCTGTGAACCAAAATCCGCATTTAAAAATCTTGTGCCCCTGAAACAAATAATACATTTTATGTTAATAAAAAAAATTTTTAATTTTAATTTTAATTTTTTTTTTGTTTCTCTCTCTCTCTCTCTCTCTCTCTCTCTTTTTTTTTTTTTTTACAAACCCTTGTGTCGAGGGCTGACTTTCAATAGATGGCAGCGAGGGAGCTGCTCTGCTACGAACGAAACCCTGACTGAAAAAGAAAAAGAAATGCCCTGAGAGACCACAACGCACCACAAGATGGCACTCTTCCCCCCAAGCTTCAACATGCGCCTCGTTTACCTTAATTGGGGGTAGTAAAGCAATGGCCGAGGTTCTGTCACTGCCTGTCCCCGTTCTTCATGTGGCTCAGAGCGCTTCATGATAGTGTCCCAGCCCAGCCCAAGGTGTGCACTTTCAATGGATGTCTTAAAATGGAGAGTTCAGGGGCGCCTGGGTAGCTTAGGTCTTGGGATCCGGTTCTCTGCTCAGCAGGGAGCCTGCTTCTCCCTCTCCCTCTGCCTGCCACTCCCCCTGCTCATTCTCAATGTCTCTCTCTGTGTGTCAAATAAATAAATAAAATCTTTAAAAAAAGATATAGAGTTCATTGTTATTCAGGTATATTGAGGCCAACAGTAGAAGAGACAACCACCAATGAAAAGATCATTTGTGGGGGACCTGGGTGTCTCAGTTGGTTAAGCGTCTGCCTTTGGCTCAGGTCATGATCCCGGGCTCCAGGGATGGAGCCCAGAATCCTGCTCAGCGGGGAGTTGCTTCTCCCTCTCCCTCTGTCCCTTCCCACTGCTCTTGCTCTCTTTTCCCCTCTCTGTCAAATAAATAAAATCTTAACAAAAAGAAGATAGACAAGATAATTTGTTACCATTCCCAAGTGGAAGGGGCGTGCCACACCAGACAGGGCCATACAGCAAAAGCACCAGGGGAGGTCAGGAGGTGGAAGGAGTGGGAGGAAGTTGTGAGAGAGGCTTTATTGTGACTCTGCAGGGAAATCACAGGCAATTCAGAGGAAGCAGGCTGGGGAGTGCCTAGTTTGCATACTTTTGGGGGGTGGGGGGCCTCTGGGACAAAGGGGCTCTCCCTAGTCATCTGGCCCCAAGCCACGGGTGATTAGGGCAGGTGGATAGTGGCCTGAAATGTGAGCCTCTGATAAAGGAGGTGCTTGGGGTTGGGGGCTCTGGACTGGTCAGCTTGCATATGAAAGTCACACATGCACACTGGTTTTTCGAGGTCACACAGGAGGTCAGAAGCATTTCTCTGTGGTTACCACATCAGATCACTCCAAGGGAGTTTTGATTTCTGAGAAACAAGTCTCCCATCCCGATTCTGGAAAAATATCTAATTGCTTCTATAAACCAAACCAAATATCACATAACCACTGATTTTTTCATCAATTTCCTCACTGGAAAAATGTAAGAGAACTTTGGACTTCTTTAAATCATTTCTCTTTACCTGCACCTGATCTTAGGGTGACATTTAGAGAGAAGACACTTATGATACTGGTAGAAGAAGGACCCCAAAGTCATAATTCACCCACACTAGCAGATGGAGAGAGAGTGTGGACAAGCAAAGAATTGGTCACCTGCAGACCCAACCAGGGACACTCCAGGGTTACTCCGGGCCTGGGAGGTTCTGGGCAGGTAGAAACATGAAGGCTTGCGTGGAGCAATTGAATTATATCTGTGCAATCTTCCGTGAGGCGTCACTGGTGGCAAAGGCCTCCCCTGAGCCAGCAATAATCCCCTCTTCTAATCTGGCTTCATTAAGTGGACACCAGGGTCAGAACAGAGGAGAGGGGTCATTCTTGGGATTGAATCATTTAACCAGGTGATCACATAGAAGTGTTTGCATTTCTTAGGAGGAAGGGGACCAGGCCACGAAGAAAGAGCACTCTATAGATAGTTGAATAAAACTGAAACACCGTTAAACAACCACTGGCTCTTGGCTATTTTCCTCTACCGTCTATAGTTTTACTGCAAGCCCAGGTCTAACCCCAAATTAGGGTGGCGGGAAAAGATGAGCCGCAGGGTTCCTGGAACCGCTTCCAACATCCTGATGAGACCGTGAGCATGTTATGTTCCTAACATTAAAAACAACCCTTTTGGAGATTTGTAGGGGGAAATGAGCATCTGGGGTGAGAGGAAGAATTTCAACGCAACAGGCAGTAGCCAGACTGTTTCTTCTTCATCTTTTAAAGTTAAGGGCTGCAAGGGGCTGATCAGTGCAGTACAATCCTCTTAGGGCCACGCGGGTCAGCATGCGGGTTTAATCCGAGGCCTTCCCTCTCCCCGCAGATCTATCATAATTCCAGACAGCAGGCGAGTCTGCTCCAGATGTCCGTGCAGTGCGGACGGTGCCTGAGGAGGCCGCCGAGCAACCAGGCCCAGGAGGGAGACAGTTCACCAGCTCTCTACACGCAGGGATGGGTGAGGGAGGGGCCAGGTCGTGGTTCTATTACTGCGAGTCAACAGCACAGAGAGAAAAGGAGAAGAGGAACAAGCAGCTCTCGGAAATACTCAGGAGTTACAGAGAGAGGATACTGAAGGATTTCAACATGAGCCAAGTGCTTCCACATTTGGTGTATGATGGCGTGTTCTCCCTGACAGAGTACAACGAAATCCTCTCTTGGGATTGCTCCTGGAGGAGAGTGGAGTCTTTTTTTCTGAAGCTTTGCTCCAAAGGTCCAAAGGCCTTCTGTGCTCTCTGCTCTCATCTGGAAGAATTCTGTCCTTATCTTCTCACCTGCTTTTTCCTTTATTATCAAGGTAAGAACATAGTTTGCTCTGGGAAGTAGTGAGATTAGTGATAGTCGAAGCAAATATCTCTGGCACCCCACCTTCATGATGTAATAGTGAGCTTCAACACAACATTTGATTAAAAACTCCCATGCTTCACTCTCAAATCTCATAACACAGAGGTAAATGTTCACGATGCCAAGTAAAACCTGATGTAACCCCTGAACAACCTGGGGGACGATTTCAGTTGACTAATAGAAAACTATGCACCGGGAGCCTGGGTGGCTCAGTGGGTTAAGCCTCTGCCTTTGGCTCAGATCATGATCTCAGAGTCCTAGGATCGAGGCCTGCATCGGGCTCTCTGCTCAGCAGGGAGCCTACTTCCCCCCCTCCCCCTCTGCCTGCTTCTCTGCCTACTGGTGATCTCTCTCTCTGTCAAATAAATAAATAAAAATCTTTTAAAAAAAGAAAGAAAGGAAGGAAGAAATGCACTTTTCTTGTTTTAATGAGGACTTTGAAGTTCAAGGCAGAAAATAATAATAAGGTAAGAAGACTGGACTGAACTTTCATTCTATAGGTGAAGGCATGGAAATGATCATGGTTCCTCCAAATATTGTCATATGACCCAGCAATTCCACTCCTAGGTATAAACCCAAGAGAAATGAAAATATATACCCACACAAAAACCCATGCAAGAGTGCTCATAACGGTGGGGCTCCTGGGGGGGCTCAGTTGGTTAAGTGTCTGACTTCAGCTCAAGTCATGGTCTCCGTGTCCTATGATCAAGCCCCACATCTGGCTCCTGGTTCAGCAGAGAGTCTGCTTCTCCCTCTCCCTCTGCCCTGCCCCCCACTTGCGCTTGCGCTCTCTCTCTCTCTTTCTCAAATAAATAAATAAAATCTTTTTTAAAAGTTTATCAATTTAAAAAAAGAATGTCCATAATGGGTTATATAGAATAGTCCCAAAGTAGAAACAACCCAAATGTCAGTCAACTGATAAATGGTTAAACAGAATATGGTCTATCCCTAAATGGAATATTATTCTGCCCTAAAAAGGAATGAAGACCTGACACATGGTACAGTACAACATGGATGAACCTTGAAAACCTTTTGTTAAGATAAAGAAGCCAGTCACAAAAGGCCACATACTGTATGATTCCTTCCATTGAGATGTCCAGAATGATAAATTCATAGAGACAGGGAATAGATGAGTGGTTCCAGGGGCTGGAATTAGGGGGAATGTGACTGCTAGTGGCTACAGGATACTTTTTTAGGGGGGGCAGTGAAAATGCTGTGAAATTAGTAGTTGAGCACATCTATGAAAACACTAAAAACCACCAAATTGTATTACTTTAGAAGATGAATTTTATGATATGTGCACTATATCTCAATAAAGCTGTTATATTTTTTTAAGAATTTAAAAAATGTATTCATTTGACACAGACCAAGAGCACAAAAAAGGGGAGCTGCAGGCAGAGAGAGAGGAAGAAGCAGGCTCCCCATTGAACAAAGAGCCTGATGCAGGCTTGATCCCAGGACCCCAGGTTCATGACCTGAACTGAAGGCAGACGATTAACCAACTGAGGCGCCCACGCACCCCAACGCTGTTATTTTTTTTTTAAATTAGCACAGTGTTCTTAGTTATATCTCTTCTCCTAGCCTTCCAAAGAGAGCCCTGTAATGCCTCGATCAATTTCCCTATCTCCTAAAGTTAAAAGAGAAGGGACCCTTCCCTGCTATGAAAGGGTTTGGGTTGGGCCATAGGAAAAGAAACGAAGAGTAGGGGAAGAAGAGGGGAGCATGGGTGAGAAAAACAGCACAGAGCTGGACACAAGAGAGGTTGGACACAAGCAGGGACAGCAGGTGTTCTGAGGCTATGGTAGAAGTCATGGGGGCAGAGGCGAAAGGAATGGATCCCTCTCTGGGATGCTGTGGTCATGTGGGGGGGTACTCACTCACATCTTTGAAAACTGCAGGGCAAGATTTGAGCTGTTTCAAAGCAGTGTTCGTTTGATGGTCTGCAATACTTTCTCAAGACTGAACCAACCATCATGGTGCCAAATGGACATGCATTATGTGTATTTTAAGATTTGTCTTAATGGAGAAATTATCCTTGGTTATTAACATAGTTGTTGTGAATCATAGTCTTACGTAACCTCACGCCTACCACAGCCCCCATAATCTTCCAGTAAAATGTCCCATCCACTGGAAAAGTCAAGTTGGTGAAAATGAATATTTATACATAGCTTTTTATTTGTACACTATTTTAGGCTGTCATGTAATACATTCTTTTTGCCTGCAATGTAATATGTTTATCGGAAAAGTATTCATCTATGCATTTATTAATTCCGTACAGTTCCTAGAGTACTATGATAAACAAGGTTACTGCAGAACTTTATTTTTTATTGCTAAACTCTTTATTTCTCTTAAATATCTATAATACATTTTTTTTTAAAAACTTTGATGGATATTTTTTTACAATGTAACTTAAAATTCTGTCAAGTCAAACATAGCCTGAATATCTATTGTAGTAATCATTTCACTTTTTAGGTAAGGGACAAGTGCAGAGTGAGTTTGGTTTCCTGGGTTTGCCGGTTAATCTTGCGTCTACAGAGACAACCTTGTCTGAGAAGGAAGAGGGAAAGGGAACCAATCAGGTGGCGTTTAGCTTCATCTTTAACATTTTAATTCTCTAGTAGATTCTGAAGTGTATGTGTCAAAATGTTAAATCGAGAGTTAGAAACATGGATATCTCTTCTATCACTTTTTATACTTTTCTGCATATTTGAAACTGTATAGAAGTAAAAACAACATAGAAATATTCCGTTTGAAAAAAAAAAATCACCTGAATGGGATGGTGGTTGCAGAAATATATACCAATGATAAAATGTTGTGGAACTACACAACAACCACACACATGTGCGCGTGCGTGCATGAAGACACAAAATGAATGCATATAAAAGCCAGTACAGTCTGAGCACCAATATCAATTTCTGAGTTTTGATTAACATACTAGGGTTACATAACATGCTATCTGTTGGGGGAGACTGAGTGAAGGATACATCGGAACTCTCTGTTCCACTTCTGCAACTTTATACGAGCCTAAAACTACTTAAAAATTAACTATTATAGGGGTGCCTGGCTGGCTCAGTGGGTAGAGCATGGGACTCTTGATCTTGGGGTTGTGAGTTCCAGCACCATGCTGGGTGTTAGAGATTACTTAAAAATAAAATCTTAATAAAAAAATAAAAACTGTAAAAATAGATATAAAAAGAGCACTAACATTGTCAAAATGTAACTAGCGAGATTAGATTATTTTTAAAATAAAATTCTAGGGGCACTTGGGAGGCTCAGTGGGTTAAAGCCTTTGCTTTTGCTCAGGTCATGATCTCAGGGTCCTGGGATCGAGTCCTGCATCGGGCTCTCTGCTCAGCAGGGAGCCTACTTCCTCCTCTCTCTCTGCCTGCCTCTCTGCCTACTTGTGATCTCTCTGTCAAATGAATAAATAAAATCTTTAAATAAATAAATAAATAAATAAAATTCTAGAATATTCCAGATCTTTTGCCACTTGCACATTAGATCCATGGATAGCCTTTTGAGTTTGAGGTTGACCTTTGTATGTGATTCCCTAGGTATTAATTCCAGGCTTTTAAGTGAAGCCTTGCTTCCCTCCAGCATTGGGTGATCTGTCTGTGCTCTGTGGGGGTTCCTCCTTTGTGGGTGCCCCAGAAGGGGCTGCTTTATGATGAGCTATAATGGCATCTGCCTTCAGAAGGAAATCCATTTCCTCTCTCTGTGTAAGGGTGCATTCAGCTGGTGTAAGCACCAAGGAGGGCTTGCAGCACTTACAGTACAAAAAGAGCCAACTGCCGTCATTAGAAATACATCTTATTAAATAAATGTATCCCAGGGTGACCAAGCTGGAAAGGCTCCAAATTAGCAGCTACTCTTTGGAGCTCTCTGTGCAAGGCAAAATGATCTAATCAGTGGAAAGGTAGAAGCAAGAGGATTGCATTTCACTCTGTAGTACCAGGTCACGGGGCCCAGGAGCACCATAGTGTTTCAAGTTTTATGTCTACATTTTAATACTATTCGTGGACAACCTGGGCTGTTACGACAGGTCACTTATGCCATCAGGGATAAAAAGAATGCCCAATGTCCCTGATTACAGAAGAGCCATCACACTGGGGCAGGGGGCTCATCCCTGTGGCAATTCCCATCCCTTAAGGTGGCCATTGCTTTTCTCTTGTTCCCACCCCAGTCCCACTGGGAGGAAGCAAGATCCACAGTGGATGGACAATTTAAGATGGAGCATAAAAAGAGACCTCAGGGAGAGCCATGCTAATGCCATCCCTTCCCATAGCCTATCTCTTGGGATGAGCCTTTCTACCACAATGTGGTTCAATGTGGCAACATAGATCCTGACATGTCTGCACCTCCCAGGCTCAGGACCCGGCATGGGGCACACATGGATGGGAGAATGGTGGCTGCCTTCCAGAAGCTCAAGGAGGAAAGGGACATAACAGAGGGGGAATACGTGAGGGTGAGGGACAGTGCAGGACGGGGCCAAGAGATTGGTGGGATGGACTTGGATGGTAAAGGGGCCCCCAGAAGTTTCTAACTGGGCTGACATCAGCCATTTGCTAGGGGACATCACCTTTGTGACTGTTGCGAGGTGGGATGAAGAGGGTCATGAGTCTCAGGGGTTTAGAATCAGGTGTGTGGAGAAGGTGCTGCCCCAAACTAAGGCAGAGATTGTTGTCCATGGTTGAGTCCTGGAGAGGAAGAAAATGAGCTTTACTGGTGAATGTTAAAAGTCAATAAACAAACAAACAAACAAAAGGAAAAAGGAAAAAAAGAAAAGAAAAAAAAAATAAAAGTAGAAACTGCTGTGAATCTGGTTCCCAAACCCAAAAGAAACCAAATTTAAACCCAAACCCAAACCTGAAGTAGGGAAGTCATTGGCCAGTAGTTCAGGAAGATGCTATATTTGAAATGGAATCTGCGTCCTCCTTTTCCTTTCTTTTTTCTTTCCATGAAACCCATTTTTATCTATTACAAAAAAGGGGGCCACTTACTGCAACCCCCATGACCAGAAAAATATCAACACAGTCTTTTGAAAAATGGCCACTATACTCCCAACCAAAACAAGCAATTATTTATTTTGAATGACTAGTAATGAATCATTTTCTCAATGAACTAATGGGCATCTGTTTAGAAAAACATGAAATATGAACTGAGTAAGTATCCTCTGGTAGACAATTTGGAATAACCAAATCCCTAGCAACATATAACTTTAGGGAAGAAAAGAAAGGCAGCAAGAAGTAGGTGAGCTTTTCTTGCCAGAACTGTGATACCTCTTTATGTTATAATGCAGAACAAACCCACAGGATCTTCCAAGATGTATCCACTGCTGACGAAAAAGCAAGGATTGGAACTCAGCCTGAACCTAGTGATGCTCTTGAAAATGAAGATCAAGTAGAAGGTCTTCAATTATTTAACAAGTATGTTAACATTAAAAAGTCCTATTTTTTTGCTTTTTGTTTTCTTTCTCCCTTCTATTTCCATGGTGTTCTCTGGCCACTTATAAATTGTTTTGCTGATGCCTCTATTTTCTGGGACATGCCCAGACAACTCTGTGATTTCTTGGCTTGCTCTGCCATATGTAAAGAATGGTACTTGAAAAACACCATTTTATTTCAGGCAGTTGACGTGATGCTGTTCAACTGTAAGCCTGACTGTTCTTACCTTGTATTCTTTGTCAGAACCTGAAACAGGCTGATGTTGTTCATTTCTCAGCGGCCCAGGTAATTTTGCCCTTCAGATGTGGTATACACATGCAATGGAATATTACTCAACCATCAAAAAGAATGAAATCTTGCCATCTGCAATGATGTGGATGGAGCTAGAGGGTATTAAGCTAAGTGAAGTAAGTCAGAGAAAGACAAATACCATATGATCTCACTCATATGTGGAATTTAAGAAACAAAAGAGATGAACATAGGGAAAGGAAGAAAAAAAAAAGGAAGGCAAACCATAAGAGACTCTTAACTACAGAGAACAAACTGAGGGTTGCTGGAAGGGAGGTAGGCGGGGGATGGGCTAAATGGGTGATGGGGATGAAGGAGGGCACCTGTGATGAGCTCCGGGTGTTGTATGTAGGTGATGAATCTCTAAATTCCACTCTTGAAGCCAATATTGTGCTGTATGTTAAGTAGATTTAAATAAAAACTTGAAATAAAAAAAAATTAGGCACTTCAGTAGTAAAATTCTAAAATCTAAGAATTATTTAATGGTCCTCTAAAAATCTATGTCCATGCTTCTCTCCCCCAAAACACCTGCATTCTCAACTCATTGTTGGATGCTCTGGAGTTGCTCAAATATGAGTTGCCTTCACCTGCATTTCTGGCTCACAAATCATGTATTTTATGGACCAGAATAAAACGTGAACTATGGTAAGCCTTTATGGCCATTTCTGATTGGAAGGATTTGAATAAACCAAGAACACAGATCAACCATGGAAATGGTTCCTACTCCATTCAGTGTCCTTCCCCCAACCCCAAAGGCGTGAAAATTGTAAACCATCAGTTTTCTTTGATTTTTTTTAATGGCTTGCTTATAAATATCCAAGTTATGGCAATTAGTAAGTATTGTAGAGAAGTGCACAAGCCAACATTTACTGTGTTTAATTAGCATATATAATTGATTTTCTATTCATCAGACTTAATAACTCAAATATGTACTCAGGGTCCCATTATCACGGTCTATACACATCCTGCTTTCTGTCTTTCCTCTGGCTGTGTGGAGAACCATGTAGTCTTGGGGCAAAACTCCCAGAGGTCCCTTAGACTGACCTGGGTGGTCTTGGGTTCCCTGTAATAATGGCCCCTCCTGCAGGCTTCTCCTGGGTCTCTCTGGCTGGAGTTGGTGGGGTTGATGGTTCTGGAGTGAATCCATTACATGGAGAGCATGACCTCCTGCCTGCCATGTTCAGGAGGCGGGGGCCTGGTCCCACTGATCACAGCCCTTCCTAGTGTAGGATTCTGCATTAACAGGTACTTCTGGCATTTGTGAAAGAGGTGATTTTCCCCTTCTAGTTTTTGTTTTTGGTAAGGAGAAAGAAAGAAAGAAAGAAAGAAAGAAAGAAAGAAAGAAAGAAAGAAAGGAAAAGAGAGGGAGAGAAAGTTATTTTAAGGAATTAACCCATGCAACAGTTTGGGCTGGCAAGTCCAAAACTCACAGGACAAACCCCACCAGGGTAGAAATTCAAATAAGAGTTGATGTTGCAGTCTTGAGTCTGGATTCGACAGGGCAGCAAATTGGAAACTGCCAGGTTTCCTTCCTTCCTTCCTCTCTTTCTTTCTTTCTTTCTTTCTTTCCTTCTTTTCTTTTCTATTCTATTCTTTTCTTTTCCTTTCTTTTCAGATTTTATTTATTTGGGAGAGAGAGAAAGAGAGCATGAGCAGGGAGTGCAGGAAGGGGCAAAGGGAGAGAGAGAGGCAGGCTCCCTGCTGAGGCAGAGCCCAATGCGGGGCTCAATCCCAGGACCCCAGGATCACAACCAAAACAGAAGGCAGACACTTAGCTGACTGAGCCACCCAGATGCCTCACTGGCAGGTCTCTATGTTGCAGTCTTAAGGAGAATTCCTTCTGTTTTGAGAAATCTGTCTTTGCTCTTAAGAACGTCAAGTGATTGGGTGTGGCCCACCCACATTTTGGAACGGGATCTGCTTCACTGAATGTCTTTTGGTTTAGATGTTAGTCTCATCCCCAAATACCTTCACAGCAACATCTAGACTGACATTTGAATAGACAAGTGGGCACCGTGGCCCAGCTGAGTTCCCACATACAAGCAAACATCACAGGTGTGGCATAGCCTTCGTCAAGCTGTTAATCTCTATCCCTGCATTTCTTTTGTGGAAAATGAGAATAAGGAATAGTCGATTTGGGGAAGAAATGCACAAAAACATGTCAAGCACCCTGCCCTGACTTATTCTTCCTTTCCTGTGCCCGAGATGACACTGTGCCTGGCATATAGTTGGCACCCAATGTCTGCTAAGTAGTTGTTGACTGAGCAGTCTGCACATTGAATTTCCTGACTTGGCTCCTCTATACAGTTAAGTCCCAGGTCACCAGCATTTTCTTTGTGCGACTAATCCCTGCACACTGGACCTGCTAACTCAGTCCATCCCACCACTTTAGCTCCCTGTTTCTCTGGGTCTGGCCACACACCAGCCCCAAGGGCACCCGTGGTACCCTAGCTGCATTAATAAGGGTGGCAGATCATCCTGGATTTTGACTTTCTGTCTCCTGTGCAAACACAGCATCTGGATTATTATTTCTTGGCCCTTCCTACCTTTCCCCAAGTCCCAGATTCTTCTTTCCTCCCTCCCTTCCCTTGTTCAGCCCCTATCCAGGGATCATGTAAGGACAGAAAGAATAGTCCTTAGATCATAACTCTTTTAGATACCAAGAGAATAGGGAGTCTCGGCTCCAACGTCTGGGCTCCAACTACATCAGGGAGTAGTTGGCCTTCTTTGAGTTTCTAAGGCATTTGGTTTTCCTGATTCTTGGGGAGAGAGTCCCAACGTCCACATCTGCCACTAAGCTTTCCTTCAGATTCTACACATAGGTTAAGACGTACCCTGAAGTGGTCTAAGAGTAAAGACCCACCTTCCCTTGCCTCCTAACCCCAGCCTCAGGCCCTTCTGAGTTTAAGACTAGGCCAGTGTTTCATTTGCCAAGCAAAAGTTGCAGCCAACCCCACCCCTGTCCCTAGGTTGGCCTTTCTCTGCAAGGCCAGGACCTACACTCTCACCAGCTTCCCCAACCCGTTCTATTCTCACAGCTCATGCTTCTCTTCTCTCTGACTCCACTGTCCTTTTCTTGCCTAAAATCC
Source organism: Enhydra lutris kenyoni (assembly GCF_002288905.1). Lineage (NCBI taxonomy): Eukaryota > Metazoa > Chordata > Mammalia > Carnivora > Mustelidae > Enhydra > Enhydra lutris. Next base: position 3,855,189 of record NW_019154113.1, on the reverse strand, counting down.
TGAACAGGATATGCCTAATGTTGCTGGAGAACATGTGGAGAACCTTCCATGCAGGGGTCATCACTGGACATCCTATCTATGTTGGTTTATCCTTATGGCACCACTCCCTCTGAGCTCACTGTCTACTGCTAACAATTTCTGCCTACTTCTCTGTACACTCCCAACTGTATCGTGCCTTATGTATTGGATCCATTCTAGAATAATAGTTAAATCTGTTGGGTTAACCTACAGGGTGCATGATGTAAGCCCTATTTTGTTCATAAAAGCAACCTGTGACACGTAGATTGTTCGGTATCCGTGGAACATTGGCCTAAAATTATAATTAATCATCTCATACTCATGTTGAAACGTAGGCCTGTGAAAAATACACCTCATTAGGTTATTTTATTGTATCAGGAAAACAGTCCAGTATTATTAAGCACCAATACAGTCAGCTCTTAAACCTGCCTCTTGAGCAGAACAGTAATGTAGATAATAGCAAACATAATTTATATTTGGGTTCCCTGAGTTAATGAATAGGTTAGAGATGCACCGCGGGTTTTACCGGGAGGTGAGAAAAATTTCTCTCCTGAATGGGTTTTGCCACGCTCCCATCAAAACCCGCTTTGATTCTACCAACTGCCAGAAGACATTTCCAAGGCACAGATGTTGGCTGAGTGACTGTCATCGTGAAGTCCTGCTCCATGCCCCGTGGGATCCCATGATTTCTCCTCATCCTCACGCTTGTCAATGGAGGACAAGGCAGAATGGAATACGACCTCCCCCACATGACGGGGTGAAATGAAGGCCCTCAAAGTGGATCACCCCACTCTGCCTTGAGAGCCAATTTCAGAAAAATGATGGTGCATGCTTTGTAATTTTTATCTCTCCACTTCAGGAAGGCCCGGAGTGGGTAAACAACTGGGACACAGGAGATAATTTTCTTTCCCTCATTTTTCTGCTCATTCAGCTGTCAATAAAAGAACATTACTTGCTCACGGAAGCATACATTGAAGAAAAAGAAAACACTGGAGGGGGAAAGTAATAATTTATTTCAAGCTTCATCTGGGGATAACCTTAACTTTTCAGAGCTGAGGATAAATCAGCCCCTACCCACACACGATGTTGTGAATTCACCACAACAACTGTATCCAGGACCTATGACTGGCCAATGAGAAGCCAGCGGCAGTGGTCCTGAGGACAGGCAGGTGGTATTGGGAACACAGGGATCCCGCTCCACGAAGACAAGGCTGTAGGACGCAGGGAGAAGTTAAGCCAATGGTGTGTTTCTATTTACACATGTTAAATGCGTGGGGAAAAGAACGATGTTGGACAAATGTAAAAAAATATATATATATACTGGTCTTTTTTTCATACCTAAAAATTTTCACTTATGGAGAATGACCATCAGGTGTCTGTTTAAAATTCTCAATGGGTCTGGTGCTTCCATGGAGTGTGGAGAACATTCTTGTCACACCCACGACCCTGAGGGTCTACAAGGAGTTTCCATATGTTATCTTAAATCATCTCTGAGGCATCACGCAGTGTGATTACCTCAAAGTCACAGGTATAGAAACTAAGGCACAGCCATGGGTTCTATGCCCTTTCCAGAGCCCTGTTGTCTCCAAGGACTTGGTGTTCCTCATTTATAGACACAAACCTAAGGATGTGGCCAGCCCGCTTCTTAACACCCTTAGATGGAAAGAAGTGTAGGTCTTCTGCCCACCCTTGCCCACCAGGCCTCCACCGTGGAACGGAGAGAGCTGAGCCTGTGATAAAGCTCATATGGCTTCAAATGGCCTGGTAGACCCTGGCCCTGGATCCCAGATGATCCCTTCATCCCCTAACTCCACTGCTGTGGGCTCATCAGCCTTTTGCTTGTTCTCCTTCCCAGCTTGGGACTTTATACTCCTCTCTTCCCAGGAACAGCTCCCCACTGTCTCCCCACAGCACAGCCCACCCTCAGCCTCGTTCCAATGGTCAAAAACCTCTCATGTGGAGGCTTTCTTACAGCCCTTTCTAAAACTGTGCCATCCCCACCTCCTGTTCTCTCTATCTCTCTTTTATTTCCTTCATTGTAATTATTAATCCCTGATGTATTTAATTTTTTACTTGCACATTGCCCATTTTCTCCCAACAGAATGCAATCTCCCTGAGGACAGTGACTCTGTTCGGTTCACTGCTGTATCCCTAGTCCTGAGAGCAGTGCCTGGAACATAATAGGTGCTCAATAAATATTTGTTAAAAGAACACAGTATTGGACAGGGGTTTAATAAAATGCACCAAAGTACCAATTTCCTCATTTCTGATAGAGATCAGGGTTTGCAAAGTATGGCAGAAGATCAAATCCAACCTATAGCCTGTTTCAGTGAATAAAGTTTCATTTGGCACAGCTACATCTCTTCATTTACATTATAGTTTGTGGTTGCCTTTGTGCTGGCCACCAAAGTTGAGCAGTTGTGACAGAGACTGTATGGGCCCCAAAAGGCTAAAGTATTTGCTATCTGACCTGGCAGAGAAAAAATATTGCCAACTTCTGATACAGATGGTACTCCTACCTATTCTTTTGGTTGAAAAGGTAATAATAAATAAAATAATGAATGCTTTAAAAAATTATTACATAGTTAATCCATCAATGTGTATTTATTGAGAAAAATCACACTGCAGAAATGTGTAGGGTAGGAAGTGAAAGCCTCCTTCATCTAGCCCTGGTCCCCATCCTTCCCAGAAGGAAGCCTGCTAGGATCTGGATTCCTTCTAGATCACTTGTATGCATGCACATGCAAACCTATATGCCTCTCAAATGCAAATGGGTTTTGATATTAGGGCTTTGCTAGACGTTTAGAATGAGAAGGGAAATGTTCCATCTGTTCCTGTGTGCTGAAACAGTTTGAATAACAAGAACATTTTCTTGCAAGGTCACAAGAATTCCCCCCCAAACACTGCCTGAATCTGGGGGCTGTTTTAGGACCAGATCTCTGACTACCTCTGTCTATCTTTACAGGTACTTTCAATGGAAACATCAAAGATTTAGGTCTTCTGACCCTGTAGTTAATTTTAGTAATTTACACTTTCCTAAAAATATTCACTTCATTCAGATTTTCAAATTTATAAAGTTGATTACAATTTTGAAAATCTCTCCTCCCTTGATAGTGATTTTTCTCATTCTTTTTTGTGGATCAAGGTTGCTAATGGTTTGCCAGTGTATTGATTATTAGCAGTTGTTATTCTCAAAGAACTTGATTTTGGTCTTATCAAAGTTCATTGTTTGCCCTGTTCCATGAATGTTTGCTTCTTTTATCTGTTAAATTTTCTTTTTTCTTTTCTTTTCTTTCTTTTTCTTTCTTTTTTTTTTTTTTTATTTTGAGTCATTTGCCAGCTTTTGGAGTTGATTTCCTTTCCCTTTGTCTTCTCTGTGACTTTACTGCACAGTCTTTATTGCCCAAGTAGAAACTGTGGGCAGCGCCAGCCATGTCTTTCTGCTCTACCCAAGACTAACAGAATGTCACTCTGTGTTGCTTTGATCTCCAAGGACATACATCCTTTTCTTTTTTTTTTGGACTGGGGTATTCTTTTTTGTGTTATTTCTTTTTTTTTAAGCTTTTAGTTAAATTCCAGTTAGTTAACATACAGTGTATGTTTCTGGTGCAATTTAATGATTCAACACTTGCATACATTCTGTGTTATTTCTAATCTCTGGTTTTGCTGCATTGTCACTAGAAAATTATCCTGAGTGTCTTCCACTTTTTGAAGTTTATTGGGACTTTTTGTTTAAAACTATATCAATTTTTGTAGATATTCCATGTGTGCTTACAAAGAGTATGTATTCTCTACAGGGTTCAAAATCCTATATGTTACTACGGAATCAAGCTTTTGATTTCAATATTTAAAACTGTGTGTCAGGGTACCTATGTGGCTCAGTTGGTTAAGTATCTGCCTTTGGCTCAGGTCATGATCTTGGGGTCCTTGGATGGAAACCCCCATCAGGCTTTGTGCTCAACAGGGAGTCTGCTTCTCCTTCTCCCTCTCCCTCTGTCCTCTTGCTTTCTCAAATAAATAAATAAAATCTTAAAAAAAAAACCATGACATTTGTTTTTGTCTATTTCATCAGTCATCTTAGAAATTTGCTAAGTTCTCTCATTTTGACTCAATTCATTTTTCTTTATATATTTTGATTCCATGTTGTTTGATACTATTGTTGTTCAGGCATAAAGGCTCACTGCCATTGTTTTCATAGTTTTTTTAAATTATAAATACAAAATGTGCCCTATTTAATATATTTGGCTTGGAATTCTATCTTTCTGATTTCACTGTTTCTTGTTTTCTGTTTTTGGAAGCATGCGGCCACTCTTGTCATTTTTACTTTTGAAGATTTCTGCAACATTTTCTTTTCAATATATATTTGAACATGGAATGTGGTAGCATACTTATTTTTAACATAGCTGATGGTCTGTTAATATTAATAATGATAGAAACTTAGCTAAGCAGATCTGAGTCTTACTCTATTCAGGCATCTTTTAAGCACTTTACCTGTTATTTTATATAATGCTCAAACAGTACAAGGGGTGTTCCTATGCGGTGGTCCCTCTGGTTGTCCCCTGTTCAGAGCTGAAGAAACTAAGGAGCCATGATGTGGCTTATCCAAGTTCAGAGAGCTAATAAAGTATTAGGCAGGATTTGAACCCGGGGACTGCCTGAGTCACTCCACATGAATGGTGTTCCTCACACTTGCCTTCAGTTTTATCCTTGGCATCTTGTTTTGCACTGCATTCTGGGAGAATTCATCTGCTGAGGCTTTCAGTTCCCGCTTAGACCTTGAGACAGGCCCATTATGGATGAAGAACATCTGTTCAATTTTTCACTTAAGAACTGATTTCTAATTTTTCTGGAACTGAAGACTTTTTTGGATATAGCAACTTGTTGCTTTTTAGTGGGCCATGTGACTAGACAGGCTGACATATAGGTTCTGAGGGTCACTTGACTTCTTAGTGTGGGTTCTCTTTGTCCCTCAAAGCAGCTGACAATGCGGGACATTGACCCTTTAGTCCTGCTCCAATATCCACTCTGGACACTACCTGTAGCACAATTTCTTTTTTTATTCGGGAGCAATATTAGAAGATGGAAACTAGAGACAAATTCTAGAACTGTCACCAACTTGATGCCATCTGCTTTATATCTTAGGGGCTATTTCTGTGTGTCTTCTGATCTCTTAAAAGCATCCTTCCCGGATTCCCAATGCTACTATGGCCTTTCCCTTCTATGTTTCTTTGGTCATTGCCATAGGACTGTTAGAGGCAGGAGGGGTGAATTAAATTCGTGTGTTTGGTGGGTCATCTTCACCTGGAAATCTTTCCATTCTTATCACTCACTAGTTAGAGCCATTGTTATCGATGATATCAAAAGGGAATTGCTTTGTTTCCCTGCTACTCCTCTGGACTGTACCAGTATAGGAAGCCAAAACTCACACTCTTGTCATATGGTGGACAGGGCCATGACACTTGTCCACAGTACAAGGGGTGTCCCGAAAACCTCCAACAGAGATCAGACTGCAGGTGGAGTCCCTCACACATGTGTGTGACCTATGACCTGACTCGGCTATGACCTCACTCAGTGAGATGTTTGTCACTGAACGGGTTGTGTGACCATTGATGCTGAAAGTAAGTCGCGAGTGCCCCAAATCTTCCTTTCAAGTCTTCTCTCTCAATTTTAACTATTTTCATTTTTTACACAGATATATTCACTTGGTTCAAAATTCAAGGGGTTCAAAGTGATACATGGTACAAATTCTCTCTGCCCCTCGCCCGCATCCAGTTCCTTTCCCATGAACAGCCACAATGACCAGATTTTTATACTTCATTCCGGAGAATGTAGAAACTCTATACATTTTCCTCTTAAAAAAAGAAAAAAGCCCCACACAATTAGTACAGTATATTGCACACGTGTTCTGCGACTTGTCTTTTTCACTCAATCAGATGCATTGGAAATAAATCCACGTTTGTTCTTGAACTTCTTCCTTCTTTTTTACAGTTATGGAATACTTGTGTGGCCATCCCATTGTTTAAGCAATCCCCTGTTGGCCCATGTCGAGGAGGAAGACCTTCCTCTGCTCTTCAAGGTCATTTTAGGTGGACTTAGAATCACATTGACATGACATGAATTAACAGGAGAAAATCAAATTTAATAGCATACATATGGGGAATCCACATAAACATGGAAATTCTAAGGAAAATAAGGCAACGTGAAGCTTATATGAGCTAAGGAGAGGGGTAGAATCTGAGGAAACAACGACAGGGAGGAAGGCCGTAGCAGGAAGGTGAAAGGAGATGTTTTTGAAAAATAAAAGTTGCCCTATTCTGTGGTTGAGTTTCTTAGGTAAAAGGGAATCTGTCAATAGTTCTTGTCCTGGTACAGGCTCTCCTTCCCAACGTACATTTAGGCAGTTGAGGACCAGAAAGACAGCTTTACCTCCATCTGTGGGGTTTTGATTACTCTGAACTCAAAAGAGTATTTATGGCAAAGTGGCCCATCCTGGGGCAGCCTGACCTTGGCCCCTTACATTGACACTTTGCTCATCTCTTGTCTCTACAGTTACAAGCAATGTTGCTAGGCTATGCTGACATCCTTTCACATATCTGCAGATATGGAGAAAGTCCTAAAAGAGGACTTGCTGGGTCAAAGGGTATTTGCAAAGATGTTGTCAAATTGTGCTCTGTAAGGATTGTTGCAATTTATACACCCACAAGTAATTTATAGCAGTGCTCATTTCCTGTATCCTCAATAATACAGCATGCTATCAAACTCTGGGATCTTTGCCAGTATCTGATAGGTGAAAAATGATGTCCCTTTGTAGTTGCAATATGAAATGACTTACTCCTAGTGAGATTGAGCACCATTTCATCTTTTAAGATCCAGGTATGTTTCCTTCTATCTCTGTTCATATCATTTACACATTTCTTCGCTAAGTTATTGGTCTTCCTCTTGCAGACTTGCAGGAGCAGTTTGTGTATTAGGGAAATTATTCTTTAGAAGTGAATTGATTTGCAAATACTTTCCCAGTTTATTATTTCTCTTGTGGCTTTGCTTATGGGGGGGGGAGTTCACACTAGGGTTTTTTCCTTTTACCTTTAAATAATGGAATCGACTAATATCTTCTCCATGGCTTTGAGTTGTTTATGTCATACCTTGGAAAGGTCTCCCCAGTATTTGGTTCTAAACAATTATCATTATTTCTTCTAATTTTATGCTATCCTGTTTTACATTTCATTATTCAACCAACTAGAATTTATCCTGGAGTCATGTGCGAAATCTGAATTTAACTTAACTTTTTTCCAAAGATTCCCTTTCCATCTTAACTTTAGATTGAGATCGTTTCATTTTTCTTCAAAAAAATAATATGCTGTTGGCATATTTATAGGGATGACATCACCTTCATAATTAATACACTTTCCACTACTGGTACCATTATAACCATGAATCTTCTTTTCCAGGAGTACAGATTTCCATTTGTTTGAGTTTCCTTTGTGTCCCTCAGGGGTGCTCTCAATTTTTCTTCGTATGAATGGTGCACCTAAGAAATGTTTATTCCACTGAGAGCGGTTGTAATTTAAAAAGAAGAAAGAAACCTGACATCTTAGATTAGCACAACAATGTTTACTCTAAAAACAGGTTGGCAAGTGGTTCTCCATACTGAGATTCAGGCTTCCAGGTTCTTTCTATCCTGAAGGGGGCTTTTAAACACATGTCCTCCAAAGTTCCTGGGGTGGGGGTGGGGGCGGGTCAGAGCATGGAGAGGCACCCAAGCTCTCAACTCCCTGGGCCTGGAAGTGATGTACTTCTTCTATCACAATTCATTGGCTCTATTTATCACAGTGCCCCCTCCCTGCAAGGATCTAGAAGCTTACTGAGGAGAGAGAGGAGGACAAGGTATGGATAACGTTGGGAGTCTCTCTCATTCCAGCAAAACCTCTAGTCAAGCATGAAGGTAAACTAAAGGAACATTCTGGTCTTACAAAATCTCAGAAGAGAACATTCAATTCTAGACCTCTCCTCTCAGAAAGCTAACTAGAGGGGATGTTCCGCCAGAGTGGAGAATAAACCAGGGAAGATGGTAACGTAGATAAAGAAACAAAGACTCTAACCCAAGACTGAGTTCAAGGGTATTGCCAGGAAGATGGTGAACGTTCCTGGAGAGTAGCTGGGCATTTTAACTGAAAGTGTGTAGCCTAGAGCTACTGCTTTGTCTCTTTGAGGGAAGACCCATGTGAGAAGGAACAGACAGAGAGGAAGCTAGCCGAGGGGCAGAGCAGACCGGCCGGGTGATGCGGGAAACAGCGTGGATACAGCCCTCCCTGAAGTTGAACCTATTTTTAGAAAATTCTGTCACACAGGCCAACAACTTTCCCTTGTGCTTTAGCTAGTAGCTTCTGATTTTCTGTCACTTGTAACAAAACAAAAAATTCAGACTGAGACCAGAAAACAATAGAAACAGAAGAAACAACCCATGTCCTGAAAGAATTTTAAATCTTGTTGGGGAAATTTTATCTATCATCACCCACTAGACATTACCTCTACTTCTGAACTCTCATCTCTGCAAGGACCAGGTCATATTTTTAGATAATTTCCCTGCACGCAGCGGGCCTTAGGAGCTGGGCAGCTTTCAGAAATTAAAACTACCTTGTCTTGATGTTGCTGTTCTTTTACGAAAGCATTTACTATTTAAACATTTGTAACATTTTTTTCATTTAAATGAAAATTTTTCATTTTTTTAATACCAAGGAAATAAACGGAGATGTTTCCCAAGGTTTATTTTAGACAGAAACATTGGGAGCAACTTAAGAGTTGAACATTATGGAACTAATTGAGAAAATCGTTATATACCTGTACAGTGGAAAACTAAATTATTTTAAATAATTTCATAAAAAATATCTTTCTGGCATTACAAATTATTATTAGGTGAAAGAAGTCAGGTGGTAAGCAAGTTTGCTAGTTTTTAAAAGTGGGGAAAATAGTTTAAGTAGTTTTCTGAGTGTTGAGATTTCAAGTGAGGTTTTTGTTTTGTTTTGTTTTGTTTGTTTTGGTGGGGGGCTTGCCAGTGAGGTAGGAGGGGCAGAGGAAGAGAGAAACAGAATCTTAAGCAGCCTCCACAACCCCAAGATCATGACCTGAGCCGAAATCAAGAATCAGACATTTAACCGTTCGAGCCACCCAGGTGCCCCTCAAGTGAAGTTTCTTTCTTTCTGATTTCCTGTTTTCTTAATTTTCTGCAATTGATGTGGATTAATTTTATAATGGGAAAAAATAAGATGACTTGTGAGTTCAAAGGTATTTTGTCAGCATTATGCATGAGACTATACTGCAGAAATATATATATATTTTAAGATTTTATTCTTTTTTTAAAAAGATTTTATTTATCTATTTGCCAGAGAGAGAGCACGGGAGAGAGAGAGAGCAAGCAGGGAGAGCAGCAGGCAGAGGGAGAAGTAGGCTCCCTGCTGAGCAAGGACCCTGACGTGGGGGACTCGATCCCAGGACCCCAGGATCATGACCTGAGCCAAAGGCAGACGCTTAACCAACTGGGCCACCCAGGCGCCCTGCTAGGAACATTTTTAAATGTACTTTTAAAACAATTTTTAATTAATTAATTTAATTAGTTAATTAATTAATTAAATCATCTCTACCCCCAATATGGGGCTCAAACTCATGACTCCAAGATCAAGAGTCACATGCTCTTCCAACTGAGCCAGCCAGGCATCCTGAGAACATCTTTCCATTTAATATCACGGCATATGAGCTGCTAATACTTTGCTTACTTTATATTAATTCACTTTATCTAATGAGACACGTTCTGATGATAAAAGACACCTTTCTCCTTTCACACTTTTAGTAGTTTACAGTCACAGATTGTGTTATTGACTAACGACCTGGGGTTGCTAGTTTCCGGCTAAGTAAGATGAACTACATCCGCATTTAACAGAAGGATGGCGCTGTATCACCACTAGGTGGTGCTATAAAGTAGGCATTCAATCCCACACTTCTTGAACTTGGTGTTGACAGCGATTTTTTTTCTTCAACGAATAAATCACTCTGAAGGCATCTTTGTCACTCCCATTAGCTCTATCTACTCCTCTCTTAACTTTAATTTGTTAAATCACCCCGTGGTGAAGGAATGACAGCCTTTGATTCATAACAAAATCTGTTCTGTAAAAGTTCTTTGGGTTCAACAAAATGAGAGCTTCTGAGAAGTGATATTAATTCCCTGCATTCTTTCACAGTTACCTTCAAGCTCTAAACGATATTGTGAAAGAATGCAAATAATAGTTTTCATAGCCAACTAAGCAGAAAAACCAAAATAGCCTTAACAACAAACAAAACTTCAACACTCTTCACGGTATATGTAGTTGACAAGCTAAAGCTTTTGTTTATTTTCATTGCTAAACCTTGCATGGAAAGAATGTTTCTGGTAGGTATGGTGAGTTTTGTCTTTATCAGTGTGGTTCAAACACTCAGGTTCTGGTTAATACCCAATTTAATCAAAGCTTTGCTCTTCCTGGTAGCTTCTGTGATGGACGTTACTAGTTGACTCTGTCCCCCAGGAGAACACAATGGTTTCACTCCAGACAGCATTTGCCAACTTTACTCTGTGCTGCTGAAGGTTTCCATTATTCACTGGGAAAAAAGAATTCTACACCATTTACGCATGAAGGTCACTCTGGTGCCCATTTGTAATATGTAGATATAGATCCTCTCTCATCTGTGGTTATCTGGTAAGAGTGATTCCATTCTCAGGATACCCAGGTGGTTCAGCCGTGGAGCATGTGACTGTTGATCTCAGGGTTGTAGGTTTGAGCCCCACATTGGGTGTAGAGAGTACTTAAAAAGAAAAATTTTTGAAGAATGATTCCATTCTCCAAGGCCTGAATCAGTTCAGTTCAACTCCCAGTAACCTCATTAGAACCAATATTTCCAAACACACACACACACACACACACACACACACAGAGAGAGAGAGAGAGAGAGAGAGAGAACAAATATTCCCCCGACAACCACCTCAGCACTGCAATGATATGCATGAGGTCATATAGCAAAAATAATATAGATAGAAATCTGTTGAATAGGAGATAACATTGAATTGTCAAATCCCAAAATGAAATAACTAAAAAAGTATGTTTACATTTATACTTATTTTTATATTTCTTTCATGAAGGAACACATCCCAACAATAATCCTTTAGTTCAGTACCTTGAGAAAAAATTCTTGGCATATTTATAAATATAAAAATATGTCTTATCCCATTTTGGTTGTTATAACAAAATACCATAGACTGGGTGGCTTATAACAATAAACAGTTACTTCTCACAGTCCTGGAGGCTAAGAAATCTAACATCATGGTGTCCGCAAATTTGCTGTCTGGTGAGGGCTTCCTGGTTCACAGACAGCCATCTTCTCTCTACCTCTTCACTTGGCAGAGGGAACTCTCTGGTTCTCTTTTATGAGGATAGTATCCCATTTATTAGGGTTCCACCGACCCTCATGATCTAATTTCCTCCCAAAGGCCCCGTTTCCAAATACCCTCCCTCACATGGGGAGTTAGGATTTCCAAATATAAACTTGAAGGAGACATAGCCATTGAGACCATAAGACCATATATGTATATGTTGGAGGGTATGAGAGAGAGAAAGAATACAGCCAATTTTTAGTAAGAAAATAGTCCACTATTTTCTAAATAAGTATCTGAACAACTGTCTACTGAGCACCATGGTTCTAAGTGTTGTGAGGAAAGCAAAGAAGTAAAGGATGGATCCTACCTTAAGAACACATATCCACACATTCTCACTGAAGAAACCAAAACAGGAATTTAAAAGTTTAATACAGTACAAAGCCCCATATAACTAGATAGCAGACTGGAAGTCCACCATGTTGAGTAAAAGAAGGTCTTCTTGAGCCAGCGCAGAGGGAGATGACTTCCTGGAAGGGAAGTGACTTAAGCAGTTCATATGATTCACATAATGTCTTGTGAGGTTCATCCATTCAATAAATAATCCTTAGAGTAAATCATTCTGGTTTAGAAAGTGGTCGGAGCAGAGGGCCCATGTTGAAGAATAGACTGGACAAGCAGGTTGAGGTCAGCCTACGGCAAACAGTTCTTGAAAGCCAGGAAAAGGGACTTTTACTCTATTTTCCTGGCCCCAAGTCAACAGCCTGCTCCATAATTGCTGAGAGGGGCTGGGAGCTGACTCTGCTGCCACATTCTACTCCCCACTGCTTTCATGAGTCAATGTTATGCCACTGAGTGGCAGTGCCCATTGCCAAACTCTACTTGGGGCTGGTCCATCGATATCTCCCCCTGAAGAGTTGGCACTTTCACAGGTCCTATCCCACAGCCCCTGGAAAGATATCAAGAGCAAGCTCAGAACTTGGCTCATTCCTTTGTTCACACTGCCTCAAGGTGGTGGAGCTGGAAAGTTCAGAGTTACAAAAAGCTTGAGAGGGGCATGATGGGGGCGGGGTGTCTATGAACCAGGGCTTAGCACTGGCAACTAGTCAGGGACCTGATTTGTAACTTGGGACCTGGCCTTGTATTGTTGGGGGAGGGAATCGAATCTTCCTGCAGAGCTGCCAAGGTGGTTTTGATTTGTGTGGGTGCAGTACAAGGTCAGGAATGCCAGAAACCAACTACCAAATGCTGCAGTAATAAAAGATCTGCTGACCAAGTCAGGCTCAGAAACACAGCAATCAGGCTGTGGAATTGGTGAGGGATGTAGAAAAATACAGTCTGGCCTCAAGCCACATTTTTGGACATAGAACATAACAAGGAAGAAGAGTGAGGACAGTGGTTTTTTCCCCAGTGAAAAATTGGGGAGGGGTTAGACTGGAGAAACAGTTGTACAACAACAACAAAAAAATGCTTGGAGACGCCATATCCTGAAAGATCTCTTCCTGCCTAAGAAGCACATTCCTTTCCATCAAATTCTAAAGTATCAAAATTTTAAGGGTCTTAAAAAGAACAGGAGAACATCTCGTGCCTTATTATAATCGATAGGATCAAAGATAACTCCAAGTATTGGAATATAGGTGTATTTGTTGTCTATTGCTGCATAACAAGTTACCCCCAAAACTTAGTGGCCTAAAAACACTTTTATTTTCTCAGTATGTGTGGGTCAGGGATCTGAGCACAGTTTAATTGAGTTATCCTTTCAAGGTTTCTTATAAGGCTTCGATCAAGCTGTCAGGCAGGTCTGTGGCCTCATCTGAAGGTTCAATGGGAGAAGGATCTACTTCCAAGGTCACTCACATGGTTGTTGGCAGGATTCCTTGTGAGATAGAATGAGGGTCTTGATTTCTCACTGGCAGGTGATCAGAGGCTCCCCTCAATTTCTTGCCATGTGAACTTCCTCAGCTTGCTTTACCAGAGCAAACACGCAAAAAGAGTCAGAAAGACACAGCATACAAAAAAGATGGGGACTGATCTCATATAACCTAATCACAAAACTGGCATCCCATCACCTTTACTATATTTTATTCATTAAAATCAAGTCACTAAGTTCAGCTCAGGTACACAGGGAAGGGAACTACAGGTGTTAATACCGGGAAGTGGGAATCATCGGGAGCCCTGTGAGAAGCTGCCTACCACTAGGGGACTGGAAGAAGAGAAATATCATGGACCACAGTAGGGTAATCAGGATGGAAGTCATTTAGGGACTCAGATGAAGAGCTGAGTTGTATTCCTGGTGAATGTGAGTAATGGGGCCAGACCCAGAACCACAACCCACCATGATTGGAGCCATTGAGAGCTCAAGCAAGAAGGCAAGCTGGAGTCCTAGATTAGGAAGCTTCTCATTTTGACCATGTGCAGGACTGGTACACTTAATTTCATTACATGCGTCTGCACAATAAACTGGCCTGCTCTCTGGACAATCAGGTCTGTCCTTGAGAACTCTAAAAACTCTTCCTGGCGATGTGTATTTTTCATCAGTTCTCTCCTGATTCTTAGAGAACTAACTGATGAAACTGACCTTGGCCATGGTGTTGAACCACATAGGCAAAGGAAGCCACTTAGATGTTGGTTTTTTTTTTTTTTTTTTGAAACAGAATAAGGCCTAAAAATTGTTTTGCCTTGATTGCTGTTGTTACTTTTCTAGAAATGGTCTCTTCCTATTTTAGACAAGGATGTAACATCTGCCTGTTCTATCTCGAAGCTCTTGTGGGAGCCAAATGCAATAATGTTCATAAGTGCATTTTGAAAAGTGTTTTTTAAAAGGACAAATGTCAGATATTCAGACCACGTAGTGGTATTATCATGGTTGTTGCTCTACCTTTTTTTTTTAAGTTTTTAAAATTTATGTAAGTAATCTCAACACCCACCATGGGGCTTGAACTCAGGACCCCGGGATCAAGAGTCACATGCTCTTCCAACTGAGCCAGCCAGACTCATCTCATTGCTATTGCTTTAAAAACTGTTTATCAGAAAAGATCAAACCCTTCAAGATTCATTTTGGCTTCTTCTACTCCTTCTGTTCCCAGGATAGCTAATCCCCACATCCCAAGAGGAGGTCTCTTCTTCATGACTTTGAGATCTGTACCTTCATCTCACTCTTCTGGTCCTTGAGTTCAGGCCTTTCTCTTCTCAGGCCAAGGACACAGACAGCCTTCATGCTTGTCTCCACGTGCCACTTAGTTTTGCCATATCTTCTTTCTGAAACACTTCTCATCATCACGTCACTTTCTGTGTGAGGTACAGAGCTCTCACCCCACACTTGGGGCCTCCTGTCGCCATGGCATTGACCGATTCCCAACCCCACCAGCCCGTTGGCCCTTCTGCCCAGACCTATGGCCTTCCTGAGGTCTTGCCCTGGTGCTCCTTCTCCCTCTGTGCCTGGAAGCAGAGGACATGGGTCTGTCCTCTGATTCTTGTACCTACCATGACTGCTCACTCCAACTTTCTTCAGCATGATTGTGTTGCATATATTGCATCCCTCTTCCTGTCTTGAATATTGACTTGAAATCATTATCTGGTCACTTTTAAAAATCACAGATTTTTATCACTAACCAAAGATACATTTAGTTATCACAATTGCTCAATGAAGTAAATATAATAATCCTCATTTTATGGTTGAAGAAACCAAAGCTCAAGGCTACACAGTTAGTAAAGGTCAGAGCCAATACCCAAACCCAGGCCCATGTGCTCTTTCTACCCAGAGTGCCCTGTGATGTCTCCCCTATTGGATTATGAGACACTATGCTCCCTGAGTCTTTTGACTCCCCACAATAACTGGGGATTTTGCCCCAGGGTAGAAAACATAGTGACATGTACAAACCCAGGCAGACATACACATTTCTGCCACTATTTATTCAATGCTGATAAATTCCAATGGATAGAAAAGGTTAACTTGCATTTTGTAAGGGAAAAAAAGAAAAACAGAAATGTTAATGAGACTGTTCTCGTTCTGGTAACAATGCATGTCCGTATTAAATATAAAGGCTGAAGATGTTCCATTTCCAGTAGGCTAAGTCTGACTCTGCGTCATTAAATATCTACATTAAAAGAAGTATCACACGGTCTTAAGATTTCTTCTTTTACATGAAGTGACTCCAGGGTGTAACACTTTAATCTATAAAAAGTACTAACTAAAAGTAACCGTTACCATGGCAGCACACTGCATGCATTGGTAGCCTCCAAAGGCAAAGCACTTTGAAAATGAGATTTAAAGATACCCCAGACTAACTGACACTCAGGGAATGGATTTTAAGTCACTGTTAATACTTGGGAGTTTCATTCTTGGGTTCAGAAGTACATCACAGAGCTTGCCCCACACATACACTATTTTTTAATTAAAAGACAGTATTCTGTTAGTGACTGACTGCTGATTTTCTACATGTATTTTTTGGGGGAACTCAAAAAATGGATTTTAAAATGTGTCTAGATGTGCAAGGTCCACAAATAGGTGTGACAATTTGGCAGAAGAAGGACCAGGGGTTGCAAGGCGCTCCCCGTTTTTGAAGTCATACCACAAAGTTAAAGCAAAAAGAAATCTGGTCTGGCAGAAGAAACACAAAGAGATAAATGCAGCCTGTGGGTGAGCTCCCAAACTACCACACGCAGCCCTGGGACAGGCACAGGGGAGCAGGGGACTCCAGACCAAAGGAGAAAGACTGACGTGTTAGCAGCAATGATGGGGAAAACCATCTCAATAAATGGACGGCTTTGAGTTGGATCCCTACCTCACACTGTACGGAAAAGGCAAAGTGCTCTTGGATTCAATACCTAAATACGAAAAGTAAAACCATAAAACTTTACAAAAAGGTGACAGAAAATGTCTTAGAGACGTCAGGGAGGAGACAATTTGAACAAGATCTGGTTTTTTAAAGTCTTATATATTTAAGTAATTTCGAAACCCAACGTAGGGCTCAAGGTCACAAACTCACAGCAAGAGTTGTGATCAAGAGTCACACACTCTTCTAATGGAGCCAGCCAGGTGACCCTTTTTTTTTTTTTTAAGATTTTATTTATTTATTTGACAGAGGTCTTTGAGTTTCTTCAAGTTGGGCCAACACTGGCCAGGGATGAAATTTTACATTTGTGCATGGACCCCAGCTTTGTGGAAACTTGTTTATTCAAGTTCATTTTAAAAAATAAATAGATTTATCAAGTGCTTAATGAGAATCTAAGACAGTAAACAAAGGGCTCAATGATGTTTCCAACTCCAAACAAACTAACACATTCTTTTGATAAGTATACTCCTGAATCCCCTTCACCTATTTGACTCATTCCTCCCCACTCACCACCCCTCTGCTCACCAACAGTTTGTTCTCTAGAGTTAAGAGTCTGTTTCTTGGATTCTCTCTGTTTCGCTCCCCACTTGGCTGTTTTGTTTGGTTTTGTAGATTCCACATATGAGTGAAATCATATGGTATTTGTCTTTCTGTGATTGACTTATTTTGTTTAGCATATAGTTTCTAGCTCCATCCATGTCATTGGAAATGGCAAGATTTCATTAGTTTTTATGACTGAGTATTATTTCATTATATAATATATATACACACACATATATACATGCCACCTCTTTATCCACTCATCTGTTGATGGACACTTGGGCTACTTCCATAGCTTGGCTATTGTAAATAACACTGCAAGAAACACAGGTGTGTATGTATCCCTTTGAATTACTATTTTCGTATTTTGAGGATAAATATCCAAAAGTACAATTACATTAGAGTAGTACAATCACCACCCACAAAAATAAACTTAAAATGGATTAAAGACTTAAGTGGAAGACCTGAAACCCTAAAAATCCTTAGAGAGAGCACAAGTAGTAACTTCCCTAACATTGCCAATAGCAATGTTTTTCTAGATAGGTCTCCTGAGGCAAGAGAAACAAAAGCAAAAATAAACTACTGGGACAACATCAAAATAAAAAACTTCCACACTGTGAAGGAAACAGCAAAACTAAAAGGCAACCTGTGGAATGGGAGAAGGTATTTGGAAATGACATATCTGATAAAGGATTAGTCTCCAAACTATATAAAGAACTGATACAACCGAACACCCCCCCAAAACAGAGAACTCACATGTTACATTCTTTTCGTTGTTTACATTATTAAGAAGAAATTTTAACATTGTATAAAGCTTTCAGGCAAAAAGAAAATGGAAGAAAGTATAATTTACTACTTAAACTGAACAGGAACAATATTTTGGATTATTCTTGTCTTCATACCCTCAGAGATAGATGTCTCAGTGGCCCAGAGGAAAGCAACTAGCCACAAAGAGGACAAGGGGTTCCCCGTGGGAAGGCAGGGAAGGGTTCAGTCCTCCATGCCAGGAAACTGGCATTGAAGCCTTACGACTGTGCCATACATGTCACTGACGAGGAAATATGGGTGAAACTAATACCGTTTTGCTCAGAAAAACACTTTGAGGGAGGAAATATTTGTATTAGGTCACAAAAGCAGGTAGATAGATTACCACGCCAGAGGCACTAAAATGAAGGATATCAAATTGTCCTTTTTCCAGGACAAAAATGACAACTTAACACGGTTCCACCATACAGCTCTCAACCGGAAAAGGCATGCGAAGCTCTCTAAGCGATGAAAGGAGAGATCGCAGGCTCCAAATTCAGGGATGAACAGGACAGACAAGCTTCAGGTCCAAAAGGGTGTGAACCGAGAGGCAAGAACAGCCGAGAGTCTGCAGAGAAGTTAAGCACCGCAGAGTAAGCCGTGATGTGCAGAAAACCCTGAGGCATCAGTACCTCCCCCCAAAAAATAAAAAATAAATAAAAAATAAAAAAGAAAGAAAGAAAGAAAGAAAGAAAGAAAAGTAAATAAAAAGAAGTCGGGAAGTCCCACGACTGTCCTAACAATAGATACCACTGATCTTCAAAGTTCCAAGCCAAGCATTGCGGCTTAAACGTATTTTTGTTGAATTGATGAATCTTTAGAGTAAATCAAGCGGTTATGGCAGCAAGCCCCAATGTTTGCCACAGCAGGTGCCCCCGGCTGATCATGCAGGCAGCGCCCCCTGGCGATCCTGGGTCCTCAGGGGTGCGGGGAATCCTGCAGAAGGGGGCGCTTTGACCCGAGTGTGGTGAGAAGTGCTGGGGCATCCAATTCTAAACTCTGGTTTGATTGGCTGCGAAATCGCTCTGGTTTATATTTTATGATGAATAATAATGGTTCATGTTTTCTTTCATTAAAAATGCGTCACACGTTTCGGGGGAAGGATAAGACAAATATACTGGGGGATTTCAGAATTAAAGCTGTGCATCTGTGTGGTTAAAAAAAATGTATCATAAAGAAATATCCCATTTGGTTCTGAAACATCTCAACGTGATTTAATAACTGTTTGCGGTAAAATTGGTTTAAGTGTTCAAACTGACAGGGCCTCTGTATAAAACTTCTCGGACAGTCATTTGCCTGAACTTCCTAATCAAATTGGTTGGACGACTTGTTCATTTTTTTGTAACTGTAAGGATCAAACTTTTGATTTAGAAATGATCTTGCAGGCACCTGGGTGGCTCAGTCGGTTGAGCAACTGACTCTTGGTTTCTGCTCAGGTCATGATATTGGGGTCCTGGGTTCGAGCCCCACATCAGACTCCACATTCAGAAGAGAGTCTGCTTGAGTTTCTCTTTCCCTCCCCCTCCACCCTTCTCCCCCAGTCAACCCCCCGCCCCACTCTCTCTTTCAAATGAATCAATAAATCTTTAAAAAAAAAATGATCTTAGTGTAAGTTAAAGTTTTGAGTCAGACAAAGCTGGGTTCAAATTGGCTTCAGCCAGTCAGCGAAGTGTGGACTTCAGCCTCTTCACTTCCACAGACCTCAGTTTTCCCATCTGTAGTATGGGTTGCTTCAGAAATGGAGAAAGTAGAAACATCCATGTCTGTTCTCTTCTCTTTGGAAGGGATGAAAATCCCTCTCTTATGCTGGTATGGAAGAGCAGGTTCCTGATGTGACCCCCAAATACAGGGGAAGAATTCAGCCCAGAGTCATCATCCCAGGCCCGCTCCTGGGAACAAAATTAGTTCTAATAGGCTCTTCTAGAAGAGCAAGAAAGTGAGGCCAAGGGGAGGCACACGGGACAGTATTCCCCTAGGCCTGGCCTTGCCCTGCAGCCCACCAAGGACCCAGCCACCAACTCTCAGAGGGTTCGGTTCCTGGATCCCCAATTTCCTCCAAGCCATGGTGTAACAGTAACGAGAGTGATCCTCATCTTCATGGCCTGAGGTCTAAGGCCCCGGAGACTGTGGGAGGTGAGAAAGGGAGAGTCTTGTCCCTCTCTCCAGGGCTCTATGGAAATACAAAATGAGAATTATGTTTTAAAGTTATTTCAGAATAACATGGGTTTTTTGTTTTGTTTTGTTTTTATTGTGGTAAAATACCTATAATATAGAATTCACCATCTTAACCATTTTCCGGTATACAGTTGGGTGGGGCTAAATACACTCATGATGTACAGCCATCACCCCCATCCACATCCAGAACTTCTTCACCTTGCAAAACCAAATCTTTGCAGCCATTAAACGCTAACTCCCCATTCCTCTCTTCTCCCAGCCCCTGGGACCACCATGCTACTTTCTGTGTCTATGCATTTGACTACTCAAGGAAACTCATCTAAATGGAATCATACAGTATGTGCTTTATAATAACTGACTTATTTCACTGAACACAATATCCTCCGTGACCATAAGCTTCATCCACATTGTAACAGGTGTCAGAACTCATAGACCACAAAAAAGCAGAGCAGTGTCTAATGCACTCAAATTCCCTTTGCCTCTTGGAAGAAAATGTTTTTCTCAAAAATCCTAAAATTGTGTTCAGTTTGTTTATAGTAATGGCTCCTGGTAAGTGATATTCCTTAGCAGACAGCACAGAATAATGTCAAAGAATTCGTTGATGCTTAAGTTCAATCATCCACTCATAATGTAGTAACTTTCCCTTCTGGTCTCTTATTTGCTCGGAGATAAAAATAGAGATTTCAACCTCAGAGCAAAGCGCAGCTTATTGTGTTTATTTAGTGTGTTATAATTAAAACTCTTGTGAATTCGGCAGCTTCATTTTACAGAGGCTGAGAAAACCTTTTTTCAGTTTGGTTCAAGTAAATTCACACTTCCCGAATTCCATTTTGGTTTTAGGATCTAAAAATGAACCTAGGATTAAAAACAAAATGCAGCCACACCATTGTGGCATGCTTAGGTTCGTGCAGGAACAAAAGGGTGTGTGCAACGCCTAGCACGTGCCCACATGTCACATTTATAGAGCCAGCTGAAGCTCTGTGACTACATTTGAGACCAGGGAAGTTATTGGTCACACATGGTTTTTTTCCCCCCACTTTTGATTGAGGTCAGCTCTCTGACCCCAACATCAACGATATCCTCAACCTTGGGATTGAATTCTTTAGGAGAAATTCTTTATAAGAATTTGAATCCTTTATAAGAAAAAGGGAAAAGAAAATTTGCTAACAAAAGGAGGTCCCTGAAGGGTACTCATTTTATTTGCCACTAGAGTTTGGGAGGTGGCAGGAGCCTCAGAGTTAATGGGAACAGTTTTTGTTGGGGTTCCTCCAGCACAGCACCCCAATGTCCATGGGAGTCTTCCATCAGGGGGGCACCAGATCCCCCTCTTCTGTCCCACTGTAGCCAGAAGGCTGCCACATTGACTTCCAGGACACCAAATCTTGAGTGTCTTGACACAGGGAATGGGGTGGGGGTCAGAGGTCATATTGTCATGGTGACAGCAGTCTCAGTGACTGCAGCTGTATCCCATCGGGGCTCTTCCTGCCTCTTCCCTGACCTTCCCAAGCTTCTTGGTCCTGCTGCTCCAGGGTAGTGTGGGCCCTATTATGTGTTTGTGAGCACAGATACTGTGAGCCAGAGCACCCTGGAGTTTGGAGGAAAATCAGGGAGAGTAACCTTGATATGGAAACAAAGTTGGGTCAGATTCCAGATCTGCCTCTTATAAATCGTGTGGCCTTGAGCAAGCATTTTGCCCCACTGTGTTTTCCTTTCCTCATTTGTGCAGTGGGAGATAGGCCTTGCCTTGCATGCTTACTCTCAAATGAGATCTGAATGTTTCTTTACTGAAACATACTGCACATCGGAGAGAGGATTCTCTGCTGTAAACCAAAAGCCCACCAGCACACCAGACTTGGACCTGAAAGGCTTCATGTTTAAAATTATAACTCCCACATCGCTGCCCCTTGACCCCACCCTAGACTGCTAAAAGTGACATCACCCCTCCGTTCTATGCCTGGATGGACAGCAGTAGATCAAGGTTCAGGACTGGCTTAATCCAGGCACTCCAGTTCCTCCAGTGCCATGCCTAAAATGTCTGCCTCATCTTCGCTTTGAGGTATGGAGGAAGTGAGAAAGATTCCCTTCTGTAGCTCTCTCAAAAGAAAAAGATTTTTCCTGGACTGCCTAACAAATTTCTCAGCCTGTTTACTAGCCTGAATTGGATCTTATGCCCATTTGTGAACTGATCTAGGGTAAGGAGAGAGGGTCACCCTCTGACCAGCCATCTCCCAAGTCTGGGGTTGGAATCCACACCTCTTAAGGCACATGGGGGTTCCGTGGGTGGAGGTATGGGGAGAACTGCCCCAGAACAGAGCTCTGTCAGGAAGGAAGGAATGGTGACTATATGCCGTACATGCATAGGAGAGACTGGATGAAGTTGCGGAACAGTATATCAAGTAAGCGATCATTTTGGTTAAAAAAACAGAGAAAAAATATGTATATATATTTGTATACACATAAAATATATTTAGAAGAATAAATAAGAAACTGTTCATGTGACTACCTCATGGGAAGGACTCAGGTGTCTAGAGACAGAGATGGGGAAAAAACTTTTCACTCTACACTCATTTATACCTTTTAAATTTCAAACCGTATGATATACTGCTGATTCAAAAAAATTAATGAATTAAAAAATTAAAAATAAAAGTGGGCTTTCAGAAGCATGAAAGTGTGATGGGACATTGACACTTCAAATCCGGACTCTTTCAAGGACTTTGCTACAGATTAAGTAGAAGCTATGCCCAGTGGATAACTGTTGGGTCAAATAATCACACACACACACACACACACACACACACACACTCTGAACATTAATTTCCAAAAGCAGTGTCTGAGTTCATACTTAGGGAGGGAGATCTTTTCCTAACTGCTTCAAAATCCGAACTATAGCCTCCCCCTCTGCTGGAGAGAATAATTTTCTTGATTATGCAGAGGGGTGACATGCCCCCTGCTACCATTCCCAGCCTCTGAAGCAACCCACAGTGATTTCACACCCACCCCCCAAAGGGATCTTTGACAATATCTGGAGACATCCTACGCATATTTAGTGGATTGAGGACAAGGATACTGTTAAACATTTTTTTTAAAGATCTTTTTTATTTATGTATTTGACAGACAGAGATCACAAGTAGGCAGAGAGGCAGGCAGAGAGAGAGGAGGAAGCAGGCTCCCTGCTGAGCAGAGAGCCCGATGTGGGGCTTGATCCCTGGACCCTGGGATCATGACCTGAGCCGAAGGCAGAGGCTTTAACCCACTGAGCTACCCAGGCGCCCCCTGTTAAACATTTTTAAATGCACAGGACAGCTGCCAACAAAGAATTATCCCTCCAAAAATGTCAGGATGCCTGGGTGGCTCAGCCAGTTAAGCATCCAATTCTTGATCTCAGCTCAGGTCTTGATCTCAGAGTCATGAGTTCAAGCTCTGCACTGGGCTCCACACTTGGCGTGAAGCCTACTTAAAAAAAAAAAAAAATGTCAATGGTGCCATTTTTTAGAAACTCTTCTCTAAGGCAAAAAGTACAAGAAAGAGCCTAAGAATCAAACCCTCAATGTCCACCACTTCTTAAAATACTTGTCTTCGGAATTGCCACTTGTCTTACTCCCAACTTACTAGAATTCTGATACAAATAAAGAAAGCGATGTGGGAAGTTATGATATCCTAGAATAAGTGATGCCCCAGAATTTAACAAGGTGGGGACATTGATCACCTAGTCAAAGGGAGGTTTGCTCCATTCACTTGAATGGAACATGGTAGCCCATGGACTTACTTCAGCAGCATGCTATGAGGAGCAATTAGGTGTTTTCTTTCGATTAATGTTGCAATGATCGATACCTATGTGCTAAGCATTCTTCTAATGTGTGTAAATATTTCTACTCTTCACAACAACTCTATGAGAGAACTAAACTATTATCTCCGCCCTACAGATGAGGCCCATGTAGATAAAGTAACTTGCCACAGTCACACAGCTGGGAAGTTGCTGAGGTATCCTCTGATCCCTGGCAGTCTGGTTCCAGAGCCTGAGTGCCTAGCCGTACCCTATCCTGTCTGCATACATTCAAACCATCATATCCCTCTGTGTTCCTGCAGGCCCCATAAATTGCCAGGAGATATTGCCAAATGGCCTCCAAAAAGACTATCCTGATATATTTTCCAGCGAATAATACTTGAGAGTCACTGTTTCCCTGCATCCTCAACAACACTGGGTATAATGAATTTTTTAAATCCTGTAGTCAACCATTATTATTTCTATTTTTCATCTCCTAAGAATGAAGTTATGCATCTTTACATGTGTTTGTATTTGCTCTTTGTGTTTCTTTTTCTATGAGATACTTACCTATTTTTTCTATTGGGTTGTTTATTCTTTTCTTTTAGGCTTATAACAGTTTTTTTTTAAACTAGGAACACTTACCCATTACTTAACATATATCATAAATATTTTGTCAAGTTTATCTTTTATAGTTTTATTGTACTTTTCCTTTTCTGTGCAAAGGAACTTAATTTTTATGTTCTCAGATTTATCAGACTTTTCCTACTTGGCTTCTTGAATCTGAAGTCATCCTTAGGAAGTTCTTCTGTATAAAAGATTATTTTTAAAAATTTTACCTCTATTTCCTTCTTGCAGATTCTCATGGTAAAACCTAATTTTTAGAACTTTTTTTTTTAAATGATTGAAATTTGTATACTAGATTTGCAGATGTTTGTGTATCTTAACATTGTAGGAATCACAAAGAGATCATGTGTATTCTTCACATAAGGCAGAGTTCAGTTGAGGTCATTCTGTCTTTGGATATTTATCAGAAAATTGACTTGAATCTCCATTGCACACTTGAAAGGAAGCCCAACACCCTTTCCAAAATTTTTGTGGGCTCCACGGGGGCCGGCCCTGATTCTCTGCTCTGGCTGAACTCTTGTAATCCCTTGTACCCTCTAACCGGTGCCATGTTCTGCTCTCCGCTTCATCAGCCAGATGAGAAACTCAACTTACCCTTTCCTTTGTGCTTCACACAAGGAAGACCTTTGTATAGGGTCTGAGTGAGAGGTGACGCTTTCTTGCCGCAGCACCAACTGTATACTGAACAGTAGCCATGTCTGTTCATAAAGTCCTTTGGTCAAGTCACCCATTGGAAATTAATCACTGACAAATTTCTCCAAGAGTCTTAGGCTTCTACCCAGTTTGCTCAACTACACAATCCTATTTGGTTTCCCTCCCATCTTTTATCCCCTTCCCTGAACTTCTGTTTCGCTTTTATGCCAAGTATTATCACTATTTCCTTATTGGTCATTCCAGAACAAATCACTCCCTCAGGGCTTTGCCTTCCAATCAAAGTATTGTCAAAAACAGTGAGACCATTCCATCATTAAACACACCCTAGTACTATCTATTAAAATAATAAATCATTCTGCTGCACTAGGGTTTGAAAGTCTTTACAGTAATACAAATTGAATTTATTTCAAATGACTTCATAGAATTGATTAAGATGATCATAAAGCTTTCATTATTAATTATCAATGAATGGAGTTTCTAAGTCAAAGGATTCTTTTTTAAAAAAAGGATTTTATTTATTTATTTCAGATAGAGAGAGACGAAGAGAGCATGAGCAGGGTCAGGGGTAGAGGGAGAGGGATAAACAGACCCCCCACTGAGTGCAGAGACAGGGAGCTCAACAGAGGGCTCAAGGCAATGCAGGGCTCAGTCCCAGGACCCGGAAACATGACCTGAGCTGAAGTCAGAGGCCTAATTGACTGAGCCACCCAGGCACCCCAGATTTTTTCATTCATAAATTAAGGCTTGCTTAGCCAAACTGTGTGTCTCTTGTAACACATTTTCTTCAAGTATATGTTGGATTTTGTTAAAGTTTATTTATTTATTTATTTTTAGTAGTCTCTGCCCTCAAAGTGGGGTTCAAACTCATGACTCTGAGATCGAGAGTTCACATGGTCTTGCAACTGAGCCGGTCAAGTGCTCCAATGTTAGACATTTTTAACTAAATCCACAAGTGAGATTTCAAAAGAGGGGTGTTGTGAGTGTGCATATGTATATGAGAGCCAACTAAGTCAGGTTTTAGATGTCAATACATTAGCATGGGCAAATAAATTAGAAAGATTTCTTTCCTCCTCTGTTCTTTAGAACAGCTTAAATGGTATTGGAATAATCTTTTCCAAGAGTGGCTATATTAATATCAGTAAACTTCAGAACAACGAAAATTATCAGAAATGAAGAGGAAAAAAACACTTTCCTTATAAGGGAGCAAAGATAAGAATTACATCAAACTTCCCTGCAGAAACCACGTAATGAGAAGAGAAAGGAAGAAAATATTTAAAGAAGAGAAAGAAAAAAAAATGTAGAATTTTGTGTCAAGTGCCATTATCCTTCAGCAATGAAGTAGAAATAAAGGCCTTCTCAGATCAAAAAATAAATAAATAAAATAAAAGGTGGGGGGATTTTGTTGACAGGAGACATGACTTGCAAGAAATGTCTTTAAAAAGATCTTCAGAAATAAGGAAATTAATATGGTCCATAAACTTGAATCTACCCAAAGAAAGGAAAAGCATTAGAGAAAGAATAAATGAGACTAAAAGAAAATCTTTTCTTTTTCTTATTCTTGTTTGACTTGAGAGATTAAAAAAAGTGTGTTCAAAATAATAACATAGATTATATAATAATTACATAATAATACAATCAATAATATGTTAGATGATTAGATTAAATATAAAAAGATAATAATATAATAATTGTATAATAATATACATCATAATAGATGATTAGAGCTTATGGATACGTGAAATGAATGACAACAATGTTGTAAGAAATGGGAAGGAGGAGTTGGAAAGACTGCTATAAGGTACCTGTACTATCCATGAAGTAGTACAGTGCTAATTGAAAGTGGACTTAGGTTAATTATAAATGTGTATGGTGAACTCTAGGATAACCATTGAAAAATGTTTTTAAAGAAGTATAATTGATATGCTAAGGAAGGAGAGAAAATTGAATTATATAAATTTTTTTATTAAGCCAGAAAAGGCAGAAAATGTGTGAAATACAAAATACACAGACATGCAAACAACAAAAAAACAGGAAAAATAAGAAACAAAGAATAAGGGTAATGAATAGAAAGCAGTTATAAGTATGATACATATTAATCCAACTATGTCAATAATCACTTTATATGTGAAAGATCTACATAGAGCAATTAAAAGACATAGTATTACAGTAGGTAAAAAAGAAAACTCAGCTATATGTTGTCTATAAGAAAACCACCTTAAATATAAAAACACAAATGGATTAAAAGAAAAAGGGATGGATCAACAAATGATGCTGAAAAACTGTTAATTCTCATGCAAAACAATGAAGTTGAACCCTTACCTTACACCATACACAAAAATCAACTTAAAAGGATCAAAGACCTAAAAGTATAAAACTCTTAGAAGAAAACAAGGAGAAAGTCTTCATGAAATTGGATTTGCCGAAGATTTCTTGAATATGGCACCAAAAGCATAAGCAACAAAGGAAATATAAATAAATTAGACTATACCAAAATATAAAATTTTATGCATCAAATGATGCTATTAGGAGACTGGAAAGATGACACTGAATGGAGAAAATATTTGCACATCACTTATCTGATAAGAGAATAATACCCAGAATATATGGAGAGCTCCTAAAACTCAACAACAAGTTAACAATCCAATTTAAAAGTGGGCAAAGGATTTGAACAGACATTTCTCAAAAAAAGATATACAAATGGCCAATAAGCACATGAAAAATGCTCAAATCACTAATCACTAAAGGAATGTAAATCAAAACCACTATAAGATATCATTTCACCCCCATTAAAATGGTTATTATTTAAAAAACAAAAAATAGGGGACGCCTGGGTGGCTCAGTTGGTTGGACGAATGCCTTCGGCTCAGGTCATGATCCTGGAGTCCCGGGATCAAGTCCCGCATCGGGCTCCCAGCTCCATGGGGAGTCTGCTTCTCACTCTGACCTTCTCCTCGCTCATGCTCTCTCTCACTGTCTCTCTCTCAAATAAATAAATAAAATCTTAAAAAAAAAAATAGGACACCTGAGTGATTCTGTCACTGAAACGTCTGCCTTCAGTTCAGGTCATGATCCCAGGGTCCTGGGATGGAGTCCCACATCTGGCTCTTTGCCTTTTGAGGAGCCTGCTTTTCCCTCTGCCTGCCATTCCTTCTGCTTGTGATCTCTCTCTCTCTCTCTCTCTCTCTGACAAATAAATAAATAAAATCTTAAAACAAAACAAAACAAAAAAGCAGGAGAAGGTGAAGAGAAATTAGAGCCATTGTACATCTTTTAGTAGGAATGTTCAATGGTGCTGCCACTGTGCAAAACAGTATGGCATTCCTCAAAAAATTAAATTTACAATTACCATTGGATCCAGCAATTTCACTTCTAGGTATATACCTAAAAGAATTGAAAGTAAGGACTCAAACAGATATTTGTATACCAATACTCGTAGCGTTATTCACAATAGCCAAAAGATAGAAACAACCCAAATATCGATCAACAGACAAATGCATTTTTAATGTGATAAATACATACAATGGAATATTATTCAGCTTTAAAAAGGAATGAAATTCTGATACATGGCACAACATGGAAAACTTCCTAAGGGAAATAAGCCAGATAGAAGAAGACAAATATTGTATGATTCCACTTACATTAAGTGTCTTAGTTAGGTCTGGCTGCTATAAAAAAATACCATCAACTAAGTGGCTTATAAACAAGGGAAATGCATTTTTCACAATTTTGGAGGCTGGAAAGTCTGAGATCAGGGTGCAAGTGTGGCTGGTTTCTGGTAAGAGCCATCTTCCAGGTTGCAGACTTCTGACTTCTCATTGTAACTTCATGTAGTAGAGAGCAGAAAAAATTAAGTAGGCTCTCTCATGACTCTTCTGAGGGCACTAATCTCATTCATGTGGGCTCCACTTATATGACCTCATCTAATCCTGCTCACCTCCCAGGGTTGCTCCCTCCTAATACCATCACACTAGGAGGTAAGATTTATCCTATAAATCTTGAGGGAACATAAAAATTGAATCCATAACATTGAAATACAAAGAACAGGCAAATATGTTCACATAATTGACAACATAGATGAAATGGGCCAACTCCTTGAAAGACAAAATCTCAAAAACTCGATAGAAATAGATACCTGAATAGTTCTACATCTATTAAAGAAGTTGAATTCATAATTAATAACCTTCAAAACAGAAAGCATCCAACTCAGATGGTGTCATGGGTGAATTCTATTGATCATTTAAGTAAGAAGTGATATCAATACTCTATGTAATCTATTCCAGAAAATCAAAGCAAAGAGAACACTTCCTAACTCATTCTATGAAACCAGCACAACACTAATACCAAAACGAGACAAAGACATTATAAGAATATAAAATTCCAGATCAATATCCCTCATGAACATACATGCAAAAATACTAAAAAAATTAGCCAGTCAAATTCAACAATGTATAGAAAGAATTATACACCATGACCAACTGGCATTTATTCCAGAATGGAATACTGGTTCTGTACCAATTAATGTAATCAATAAATTAATCACTGTAAATCAATTAATGTAACCATTCACATCTACAGGCTAAAGAAGAAAAAAAAAACCATGATCATATCAATAGATGCAGAAGAAACATCTGACAGAATCCAACATCCATTCAAGCTAAAAATTCTCAGCAAACTAGGAATAAAGGGAACTTCCTCAAACTGATAAAGGATATCTACAAAAATTCTATGCAATACTCAGTGGTGAGAAAATAGAAGCTTTTCCCCTAAGACAGGGAAAAAAAAACCATGAATGTCCTCTCTTTCCAGTCCTATTCAACATCATATTGGAAGCCCTCACTGATACATTAAGATGAGAAAGAAAAACAGAAAGTATACAGATTGGAAAGGAAGAAATAAAACTGTCTTTGTTTACAGATGACATGATTATTTATGTAGAAATGTCTCAATTAATTAACAACAACAACAACAAACTACATTCCTAGAACAAACTAGTGAGTGTAAGAAGCTTGCAGGACAAGCTGGTGCAACCACTCTGGACAACAGCATGGAGGTTCCTCAAAGTGTTGAAAATAGAACTACCCTATGACCCAGCAATTGCACTACTGGGTATTTACCCTAAAGATACAAACGTAGTGATCCGAAGGGGCACGTGCACCCGAATGTTTATAGCAGCAATGTCTACAATAGCCAAACTATGGAAAGAACCTAGATGTCCATCAACAGACGAATGGATAAAGAAGATGTGGTATATATACACAATGGAATACTATGCAGCCATCAAAAGAAATGAAATCTTGCCATTTGCGACGACGTGGATGGAACTAGAGGGTATCATGCTTAGCGAAATAAGTCAATCGGAGAAAGACAACTATCATATGATCTCCCTGATATAAGGGAGAGGAGATGCAACATGGGGGGTTAAGGGGGTAGGAGAAGAGTAAATGAAACAAGATGGGATTGGGAGGGAGACAAACCATAAGTGACTCTTAATCTCACAAAACAAACTGAGGGTTGATGGGGGGAGGGGGGTTGGGGGGGCTGGGGTTATGGACATGGGGGAGGGTATGTGCTATGGTGAGTGCTGTGAAGTGTGTAAACCTGGCGATTCACAGACCTGTACCCCTGGGGATAAAAATATATTATATGTTTATAAAAAATAAAATAAAATTAAATTAAAAAAAATTTAAAAATTTTAAAAAAAGAAGCTTGCAGGACATATATTTAATATATGACTTTTGAGTCAATTGCTTTTCTATATACCAGGAATTAAGAATTGGGATTTATTTTAATTGAGATACAATTGACATGTAACATTACATTCATTCCAGGTGTAATATAATAATCAATATTTGTATATGTTGCAAAATGATCATCAGAATTAATCTAGTTAACATCCATTACCACACAGAGGTACAAATATTTTGTGATGAGAAATTTTAAGATCTATTCCATTAACAATTTTCAAGTATAAAATATAGTATTACTAACTACAGTCTCCATGCTGTACATTACACCTCCATGACTTATTTTATAAGAGGAAGTTTGTACCTTTTGACCACCTTCACCCATTTCACTCACCCCATACCACTCACCTTGGGAAACCCCCAATCTCTGCATCTTGTAGTTTGTTTTTAGGTTTTTGGTTTTGGTCTGCTTTGCTTTAGATTCCACATACAAGTGAGATCATACAGTATTCATCTTTATCTGCCTAACCTATTTAGCATAAAGCCCTCAAGATCCATCCATGTTGGCAGAGACGGAGAAGTGGGGTAAGAGGGAGCAGTGTGTCTGCAGAAGTCACCGAGGCAGCCTCTGTGGAGGAGCAGAAGGAAATAGAAGATAAAGTGGCTAGTCTAGAAAAAGCTGAAGAAGCAAAAGTAAAAGGAAAATCCCCAAATCCCCATCTGGCACAAAAGCCTGGAGGTTCAAATTTCTTAAGGTGACAATTGCAGAACAGGCAAAACTATTTTGATTGTGGGAATTACAACATGGCTAAAGTAAAAATGAACAAGCAACTTCCTACTGTAGTTCTGGACAAGACAGAGGTCACTAGTGACTATAGTCCCACTCCACAGGACCTTCCTCAACAGAAACTATCCCTGTTGCTAGCAAGCCGGCTAGTGATTAAAAGAGCTAAACAAAAAGAAAGAAAGGAAAAAAGAAAGAAAGAAAAATGGAGAGAGAAAGGAAGGGAGGAAGGAAAGAAAGGAAAAAGGGAAGGAAGGAAGAGAGGGAGGGAAGAAGGAAGGAAAGAAGGAAGGAAGGAGGAAAGATAGAAGGAAGAGAGGAAGGAAGAAAGAGAGAGGAAGGAAGGAAGAAAGAAAGAAAGAAAGAAAGAAAGGGAAATCTATCCATGTCATTGCAAATGGCAAGCTTTTGTTCTTTTTCATGGTTACATAATATTCCATTACATATGTGTGCATGATTTCCTTTTGCAGTCACTGACTGTGATCCCAAGGCTTTCTAATCTTTGAGCAGCCCTACTTATTCTACTAAAAGTCAAGTAAACTTTTCCAGGTACAGAAAGCAGAGATCTGAACCAGATAATTTTGAAGTTTCTTTCAAATTCCATTATTCCCTAATTGTCTGCAAATGGTTTTGGAAACATTTCTTAGCTTCTATGGTTCCTGTGCATTATCTCATTAAATCTCTACAAAGTATCAGGTGTGTGCTTTATTTTTTTTATTACTAATTTTTTATTTTTTCAGTGTAACAGTATTCATTATTTTTGCACCACACCCAGTGCTCCATGCAATCCATGCCCTCTCCAATACCCACCACCTGGATCCCCCAACCTCCCACCCCCCACCCCTTCAAAACCCTCAGATTGTTTTTCAGAGTCCATAGTCTCTCATGGTTCACCTCCCCTTCCAATTTCCCTCAACTCCTTTCTCCTCTCCATCTCCCCTTGTCCTCTGTGCTATTTGTTATGCTCCACAAATAAGTGAAACCATATGATATTTGAGTTTCTCTGCTTGACTTATTTCACTCAGCATAATCTCTTCCAGTCCCGTCCATGTTGCTACAAAAGTTGGGTATTCGTCCTTTCTGATGGAGGCATAATACTCCATAGTGTATATGGACCACATCTTCCTTATCCATTCGTCCGTTGAAAGGCATCTTGGTTCTTTCCACAGTTTGGCGACCGTGGCCATTGCTGCTATAAACATTGGGGTACAGATGGCCCTTCTTTTCACTACATCTGTATCTTTGGGGTAAATACCCAGTAGTGCAATGGCAGGGTCATAGGGAAGCTCTATTTTTAATTTCTTGAGGAATCTCCACACTGTTCTCCAAAGTGGCTGTACCAACTTGCATTCCCACCAACAGTGTAAGAGGGTTCCCCTTTCTCCACATCCTGTCTGTTTCCTGTCTTGCTAATTTTGGCCATTCTAACTGGTGTAAGGTGGTATCTCAATGTGGTTTTAATTTGAATCTCCCTGATGGCTAGTGATGATGAACATTTTTTCATGTGTCTGATAGCCATCTGTATGTCTTCATTGGAGAAGTGTCTGTTCATATCTTCTACCCATTTTTTTTTATATGATTGTCTGTTTTGTGTGTGTTGAGTTTCAGGAGTTCTTTATAGATCCTGGATATCAATCTTTTGCCTCTACTGTCATTTGCAAATATCTTCTCCCATTCCGTGGGTTGCCTCTTTGTTTTTTTGACTGTTTCCTTTGCTGTGCAGAAGCTTTTGATCTTGATGAAGTCCCAAAAGTTCATTTTCACTTTTGTTTCCTTTGCCTTTGGAGACATATCTTGAAAGAAGTTGCTGTGGCTGATATCGAAGAGGTTACTGCCTATGTTCTCCTCTAGGATTCTGATGGATTCCTGTCTCACGTTGAGGTCTTTTATCCATTTTGAGTTTATCTTTGTGTACGGTGTAAGAGAATGGTCGAGTTTCATTCTTCTGCATATAGCTGTCTAGTTTTCCCAGCACCATTTATTGAAGAGACTGTCTTTTTTCCACTGTATATTTTTTCCCTGTTTTGTCGAAGATTAATTGACCATATAGTTGAGGGTCCATATCTGGGCTCTCTACTCTGTTCCACTGGTCTATGTGTTTGTTTTTATGCCAGTACCATGCTGTCTTGGTGATCACGGCTTTGTAGTAAAGTTTGAAATCAGGTAACGTGATGCCCCCAGTTTTATTTTTGTTTTTCAACATTTCCTTAGCGATTCGGGGTCTCTTCTGATTCCATACAAATTTTAGGATTATTTGCTCCAGTTCTTTGAAAAATACCAGTGGAATTTTGATCGGAATGACATTAAAAGTATAGATTGCTCTAGGCAGTTGTCTCTACTGCCTAGAGGTGTGTGCTTTAAATACCTTTCTGCCTGATTTCAGATAAACTGCTATTGAAATTATAACCCTTTCATGATATGATTGTTTAGTGTTCAGTTTTTGTATTATAAAACTACAGAATATCTTAAATATGTTTTCTGATAGATCTAGGGCAGCAAATCCCTTCTGGATATTTTCCTCTGAAATTCCACTGAAAGAAATAAACAGCTGTCAGGAATATGAAGCCCAAACCATGAGATTGCTGAGTCAGTGCTCTGGAAGTTACAATATGTCCTAGAATGCAAGTCACATGCCTTGACATTCAAGTCCTCATTTTCTTTTTTGAGGGTCAACATAAATTAATAGTGGGAGGTCGAAAAGAGGACAGGAGAATTACTGGCAAATCCAAATGCAGGTACAACTGGCAACCAACATTCTAATTGTGCAGGCAGAGTCAAACGTACAGATGATATTCAAAATATGATTACTACTTAATTGGTGACAGAAAGCCTGTTCTTTAGGAAATGGTTCTTGTTGTCCATTATAGGTGCTGAATTATGTATTTCTTTGTTGCTTGGTCTTGTTTTCTCCTGCAAAATCCTATAAAACAGTTGTAATGAAATACAGTATTCTACAAATAAAAAAGCAACGTATTTTATCCTTAAGCCATATTTCATTTGAACCTCTCACACCTTGAAGGAGAGTCAAAAGGCTTATTGTCAGGTATGTGCCCTCTTTAGCAAGATACTAGACTTGAAATCCAGGCTTTGTAGGTTTGGTTGATTTTTTTTTTTTCGTGCCATTCAAATGGCCTACATCTGACTTTCAGCTTAAACCATCTCTTAAAGTGAAGAGAGAAGAGAGTCCCACCATCTGTCCCTGCTGAGCCTTGGGGCTTTGTTCAGTCTGACAGAAAAAAAGCTCTCAGAGAGGAGATGCAAAAGAAAGCCTGCCTCCTTCCCTCTGAAGGAAGGTGGTAGAAGAAGAACAAGAAGGGTCTGGCCAAATGGTCTACCTGGTGCTGGTGCTGAGCCTGCTTCATGAAGTCCCAGCAGGAAAGGATGCAGAATGCATGGGCTCTGCAAGGAGCAGTGCAGTGGGGTCCCTTGAACCAACATGAGGTGGCCCAGGCTACTTAAGAGCACTGAGCAGAGTGGTCAACCAGAGAGTTTTCCAATCCCAGCAGGGCCCTGAGCTGAGGTCCACTGGGCTGGCCCTGCATCAGTGGTGGCAGGATGAGGCTAGGCTGCAGAGGGCCCAATGGGGTTGCATGGAGGGCACCATGGGCTCTTAGAGAGGCCTCAGCCAGTGAGATGGAGGAAGAGCAGGTTCTCAGGGACCATGGTCCATGGGCATAAGTCCTGAGCTTGAAGGTCAGGCCAGCCAAGTCTGCCAGCTCAGGCCACAGCTCAGAAGCCAGCAGGGAAGAGAGCTATCAGGTAGCCAAGCGCCTGTATCACCAGGACCCAGAGGAAGACCATAGCAGATGAAGAATGCCTGGTCAGAAGGAAACAGGCAGGCTGAGCAGTACCCACAGCGCAGTTCAAAATACTGTGTGCATCTAAGGTTTACATACTGCGTGCATCTAAGTTTTACATACTGTGTGCATCTAAGGTTTACATACTGCGTGCATCTAAGGTTTACACTTGATGGGCCTTTTAGTTGGGTTCTGTAGGTTTGTTTGTTTTGTTTCCCTGCGAGAAATGGGAAGTATTTAAAGAAGGCAAGAAGTTATACAAAATAAAAAGTGAATGTTCTCTGCCCTTCCAAACTATGGCCTGTACCATTACAGGTAGCTTATAGGTTTACAGGAAGGGTGCATGTGCATATGCACACGCACACACGCGCACACACACACACACACACACACACCTATTGTAAACCAGGTACAGAACTTAACAGAAGTGAACCTCGAAGCAGAGCAAAGCAGACACAGCCTTCTCTGCATGCCTTTCTCCTGCCCCGAAGTTCCTTCCAGGGCTCGCAGCTGCCGGTGAAAGCTTTTCCTGAAAAAGACGTTCTGTCAAATTTTTGTTAAGGCTTATGTAGTGGGGCTCATGGCACCATTTCAGAAGAACTTTCACTGGCCATTTTAAGAGAACGTTCACCAACATGGAGAGCTCCTGGTTCTTGAAGCTAACTTGGCCTCAGTACAGCCAACTCTCAATGAGGGCCAGCGCCCAGGGCCCTGAGAATCAGCCAGCTTTCTAGCATTCCAGGGAGTCTGTGTTAAGGAATTATTTTTTTTAAGTAGGTTCCACAAGAGGGTGGAGCCCAGTGCAGGGCTTGAACTCACAACCTTAAGATCAAGACCTGAGCCTAGATCAAGAGTTAGACGCTTAATCAAATGAGCCACCCAGGTGCCCCATAGGAACTGTTGTTGTAATTACTGCTGTTTAACAACACTTCAAAGAATGAACATTTTCATGTATACAGATGATTATTTGTGTTATGTGCGTATTATTTTACTTATATAACTACTTTTTTATCAGGTCAACGTTTACTGATCTTACAGTTTTTAGAATGTAGTGATCAGTGACAGAGTATCTCCTTCAGGTCATTGCAATGTGGTCACGGGGCACTTGGGGCCGTGGCATGGAAACTGCTCCCCTGGGGTGCCAGACACATTTCCCATCAATCTATCAATACCCAAGACCAAGCCAGGATGAAGAAAGCTTTTCCCAGATGGAATCGGACTGACCCTGCCAAATCCTGTCAGAAGTTGCCCATCCCTTGAACTTTATATGGAAGCTCAGAAAGTTATACAATTTTTCCCTTATATTGTACTAAATATGTTTATTGCAATATCTATTATTTCATCCTTTTTTAAAAATTAGTCTCTGAAATAACAATTGTGAAAGCCTCCTTTCTACCATGCTAACTTGATTTGGGTTTTCCTTCTTTTCTCTCTTGAACATGGTCCTAGGTCACTTCTTTGTTTTATTTCTCATATCTGAGATATGAGAATGTCTATGATATTTCTCATATCACAGCTTTTTTTGGTCATAACTAAGTTACCACAAGAATTTCTAATACACTCATGATAATGTTCAACAGTATCTGTTGGGACCAGAGGTCAGAATCTGTTTTGACCTTAGAAAAGCTTTTTACGGCCAACAAATCTGGGACTCTGGGACTCTCCCTTTTGTAAAAGAATTTGGTGGGGATTTGACAGACCCGAGAGACTTGGAGGCATTTGTGTTTGGAGTTAGGCACACTGGTCATGGCCCCATGTTTGGAGGAAGGTGAGCACCAACAGCAACAGAGTGTCATTACCTCAAGGGGACTCTGGAAGTTCTGTTTTCTGATTTTTCATGCAGAATGTCAAGGAATCCAGACTCTGTAGGACTTTCTGAAGTCCTTCCTGTTGAGCTCATTCTCCGTTGTGAGAATGGCCATGACTTTATCAAGCTATGGTACTGCATGTAAGCCACTAGACAGAAAGGCCTCGCTTCCCACTGGAAAATCCCAAAGGCAGCCAAAACTCTAAAAAACGAGCTGAAGCACACGTGTAGGGTGTACTGTTCCAGGCTCTGCATTTTAAAATATGTTAAAAAAACTAATTGGCTGAGGTTTCGGGTATGGGTACAGCATTTGTCTCCATTAGTGTTGGTCAGATACCTTAATGGGGGCTCTCTTGACTTGGGATAATTCTTTGTTCAGAACTCTCTTACACATTATCAGACAATAAGAGTTTGGGGCCTCCAGGCACTAAATCACAGTAACGTTTCTATGTTATCAGAGCAAGAGATAACTCTCTATACATTTCTGAACGCCCTCTTGGAAGTCATCCTTCTTTCCACTGAAACCCACTAGCTCTAGCCTGAGACATATAAATGAATGATTTCAGAGCACTTCATTAATGTAAGAATTTCATGTTTGTAATCAATTCTTTAGAGCAAATGTTAGATTTTTAAACTTTCAATCCATTAGTGGAAATACTAGATTCAACTGGAATCATGCTAGTCTCCCCCTAGTTGGCCCTAATTTTTTTTAGAGTCTTTCTACATGAAGTGTGATTCTCAGACCAACAACATGAATATCACCTAGAAGATTGTTAGGAATGTACAATCTACAGAATCAAAGATTGGGTTTTGACAGGACCCTCACTTCATCCATCCATAATTAAAGTTTGAGACATGGTACTTTAGAGAATACCCCAGACAATCTTGTGACAGTTTCTTGTAGTTAGACTGTCCCCCACCCCCACCCAGTGGCACAACTTATTAGCATCCCAGCCTCAATGACACAAACCCTTCCTATTTGTACTTTCCCATTGTGGTGAACCTAGAAACTTCTCTACCCAAGAACCATCATGTTCCTCCCCAGCCTGGGTTCCAACCACATCAACTGAGCTGCCTAGTAATTATGAGAAAGCCAGAATATCAGGTGATCTCAATTATTCCGATAGTATAATAGAGTCTGTCACCAGGCCTGGGGTTATGCTAGGTCAGCCTACATTTTAAGATAAAAGCTGGAATTATTTGCTCAGGATATACACTGCCCGGTGTTGCCTATCTTTCCCATTTGATGCTCTTGTTATTTTATTTTTAACCCAACTTTATTCCCTAAAGAAAATCCTACTATCAGATTCACCCGTTCTTATTTTCTGTAATCTGCTGCAATGAAAATCCAAAAGGCCCCAAGACCACAAAAGTCCAAAGGAACAAATGAATGGGGGATTGTGCTTCTGTGTGGCCAGCAGGGACTCATATAAAGGGCCACTTGTGCTGGTCTCGTTTACAATCAGCTGACTCTCTGGACACTCTGAGCATCAGTAGCCCTTGAACTTGCCTGCTCCTGTCTGCAACTGGTTCAACAGTGAACTCAGACCAATTAAATTTCCAAAGATACCCTGAGAACAAGTCTGCCTGGGTCCAAGCGCACATCACTTCTTTGTTGCTTGTGCCAGCCGAACTCACACTTGCCCGGAAGTTAACAAAAATTTTGCAGGTTGTCAACAAAGAAAAGGATGGGCCATCCCAGCGAATTCAATGTGGGATTATCCTTTTTCATTTCTTTCCCTAAAATCTGCTAGATTTTAGGATCCTACCCACGTAGGTTTTTAGGCATATTTAGATGTGTTATGGGTTTTATTTTGAAGGAGCATTTTTTAAAATTATGGTAAAATACATAAAACAAACTTACCATTTTAACTATTTTAAATGTATTTTAACTACACAATTCAGAGGCACTTAGTACATTCACATTGTTTTACAATCATCACCACTGTTTTCAGAATCAATTTTTAGGAAGATTTCTGTAATTCTGACAATCTTCTATCCTCTATTATGTATTTAGGAAAATTATGTTTTCTTACATTTTGTGTTCAACCAGGATGCATTTGGTTTTTCCAATTTTAAAGATCTTCTCACGTCATTTATGCACTATGATGGAAGGTGAAGGCAAAGAACTATCTGGAACTGTCTTTAGGCTAATTGTATACGCAGGACTATTTTTGATTCTCTAATAGTACCCATTATATCCTTATTATTACTTATGCACATTGTTTTTTCCCCTTTACATAGCTTTTTTACTAAGCCTAAACAAATCTAAGCAAGTACAATACAAATAGAAGAGGAAAGCCATTAATTATATATGTGTTAGTCTTCATAAATTCAAAGCAACTGTCCCACTTTAATGCTTTAAAAACCATTATACAACAATGAATATTTTTAAAGTCCTTTACTGTGTGGTGAGATAAATAGTTTGCTCCTTTCATATATCCCCAAATATATTTCTATTTATAAAACAAACAGACGCACACACTTGAAAGCTTTCTGGATTTATTAGGGGGCTGGTACTCGGAGGCAAAAAAAAAAAAAAAAAATTGACACCAAAAAAATATTGTCGGAAAATTTGGGGTTGTTGTCCTAATGAGATAAGACATGACTAAGGCATATCAGACATGACCCCTTGTTGTGGGTCAACAAGGCTGTGATTAAGTTCTTGTTCTACTTGTTGGTTGTAGTTTTTCATTATTCTTATCTTTTTATAGCCACCCGCCCTGACTAGTAAAAGCTTCATCCTAATTTTAGGTCTGAGACATCATCTTTCATAAGCACCATCCACAGAGAGAAATGATTCTTCAACCAGTCATACATGCTTCCTATTTTCATTTTGGCATACAAAGCATCAAACCAACTTTGATTTTTTTTTATCTTTGATAAAATCTTTGTATCAAATCTTTGATTTGATTTTTTTCTGTGCAGGTTTTTCATCAGTTTTAACAGCAAACTTTGCTTTCAGCTTTTCTTAGAAGTTGTGTCTTACTACTCAGACGCTTTTACCATCTACTGAATCCCAGCTATGGAAGATGCTACATTTAGATAATTATTTTGGTAAACAGCAAGTAAGTTATGAAAAAGTTGTGACAAGACAAATTTCAAGCACACAATTTCCCTAAGATCAAACTGAATAGTTAAGCCAGGCAAACGTTTAATCCACTTTCAGTAAATGGCTCATTTACTTGCATTGTCAGATATTTTTAAATTTTCTATTAGCCCTTCTTAAACATATCATACTGGGCAAAATTCATTCCATGAGTTATATGTTATACACATAAACACATGTTTCTAGAAATCACGATTTGGGATAGTCAAGTAAAGGAGTTGGTGGATGCTGAGTCAAGAAGACACTCTTAAAATGTTACTGAACCTAAAATCTTAAAATATCTAAATCTGAAGATGGTCAGCCATACTTGTAAAGTGGTAGGTTTCCTGTGAGGGGCTTCAGGGGGCAGATATCTGGCCCTCGGAGGAGACCAGAAAGGCAGCTTCACCTTCGCAAATGGAAGAATTCTTTAGAATTTAGAGCCGTTCAACAAGGGAACAGGTCACCTTCTGAGGTGGTTGGTCTTTCAAAATGTTTGAACAAGTATATATAGGAATATTGTAAAAGCCGTCTGTGTCGGCTACTTAACGCCTTACTTCCCTGCAGACCTCATTTGGCTTTATGAGCCAGACTTCTAAGGGTAACTTGAACATCAGGTGTATGGTTGGATTAGGAAATACAGTGGCCTCGGAGAGCATTTGGTTTCATGACATTTTGCTTCTATCTGTGAGGCAGGTTGTTTCCAAAAATGGCCACACTCCTCTGTCCCATCCTGTATGCCCTTCACTTTGCAACATTACCAAAAAAGAAATGAAGTCTCTTTCCTCTTCCCTTGAATCTGGACTGACCCTGTGACTTTCTCTGGCCAAGAGAATGCAGCGCAAATGATACTGTGATTTCTTGCAGTTTCTGTTTCTGCCCTCTTAGAAGCCAACGGCTCTGTAGATAATTCCAGTCTACCCTATTGGAGAGACCACCTGGAAAGAGATGGGCCTGGATGATAAGAATTCAAACAGAGGAGAGCCAGGTTGCCCAAGCTGACAGCTAGCACCAACTGGCAGACAGCACGGATATTCCAAACTTATCTACACCACCTGTTCCCACCAACCCTTGCCCAAATTCTTGACTCACAAAATTGTGAGCAATAAAATGGGCATAATTTAAGCTACTAAATGCTAGGCTGGTTTATTACACAGCGGTAACAACAGATACCCCGAAACAGAATTGGTATCTGGAAGTGGGTTGCTGCTCTAACAGAAACCTAAAACCCCTGTCATTGGTTTTGACACTGGGTGGCAAGACAAAGTTCAGAGGGGAAGCTGTCAGGTCACCCTGGAATAACAGTGAGAAAATTGCCCTTGGAGGTTCAAAAAAAGAAAGAGAGAGAAAGAGTAAGCTATGTTAGAGTGGTAGAATTTTTTGGCTATAGTATCACCTGTGGGATCATGGAAGATAGGAGATGCAGCTAATGAACTCACTGACTTGAGCAAATGAGGGTATCACCTGTCTGGTTGATGTACCACTGCCCCAGCTCCAGAATTGTTTGGTTTTACCACTCTCTCTCACCTCCTAGGCCTCCAGTCAATGGCTCTGAATTTGCTGATGTGGATATGGAGAATCCCAGGCAAAATATTGAAAGTACAATAGTCTTCTATTAGCCGCACTGAGAGAGAGATTAACTAAACAAAGAACTGTTTAGTTTTTAGGCAGGATAAAGAAGAAATATAGAAAATGCAGGACAGACTCTTCAGCCAGCAAAACATCAAAGTAAGAAATAGCCTCAGAGTTAAGGTTAAATCAA
Organism: Enhydra lutris kenyoni; assembly: GCF_002288905.1. Classification (NCBI taxonomy): domain Eukaryota; kingdom Metazoa; phylum Chordata; class Mammalia; order Carnivora; family Mustelidae; genus Enhydra; species Enhydra lutris. The sequence continues at coordinate 3,813,456 of NW_019154113.1, read as the reverse complement.
GGGTTTGGCTAAAAATCCGTGGTTAAAATCTCTATAAGACTAATGGCAGCATCTAGTAGACCCTCCCATCTGGACACTTTCTAAGAATATTAGGGGCATATTTTCCCATAACAGCCTTGCCTGTGGCCCAAAGGGAAGCTCATTTTAGAAAAAATTATGGAAATAGTTTTATTGTTGTTGTTTGTTTGTTTTTGCTATGGTGTGATACCCAATAACATTCATAGGGAACATAGAACATTTTTAAGACAAATACTTACTAAAGTACCATAAGTTTTAACTAAAAGGTATAGAGATGGTTCAAAATGAATAGCACTTTCTAGGTCCACATTTTTTATGGGCAGGAAGCAGGTTGAGAAAATACTTTCTAATGAAAATAAAAGACAAAAGGGTAGAAACAAGACCACAGAGGATAAATTCAAGAGCTTCAAATAATGACCAGGGAACCAACATTTGTTGTCCCTGTAGATATGTGATTGACTGGATTTCAGAACTGCAAAGGACAAGTGACCACTATATGTTTCCTACTCTTTTCTTTAGTTTGTATCCCTCAGATGACAGGAGATCCTAATAACATTGCTTGAGCCTGCCCCCCCCAAATTGTCTGAGCCCCTTGCTGAGGGTGATTGAAGGCACACATTCTTCTCAATGTCTTTGAGGAGCATGAAGCCACCCAATTCCTATTTGCATGTATCATCTTTCACAGCTGAATTGGTTCCGTAGAAGGATCATCTCACTATCCCACACATGTTGTCCCTGTTACACCTTGCATCACATAAAACAGATTTCCTTTTCTCAAAAGCATTGTTCACACAGGCATGCGTATATAAAGCAGATTATAACAAAGATCTGAATTAACAGTGAGAGTTGAGTCATCTCGAATCTTCAATCTCTTTTTTTAAGAAGTTCCTTGAACGTATTTTACCAGCTCAGGCTCCAGCTTTCTGCCAAACTACTTAGCCCTCTCTTCCCCTCTCTCTTCTTCTCTGTCCTCCACCCCCAAATTTCTGGCCATTGGTCTGGAGAACCCAGCTCTGGGACTCCATTTAAATATCCAAAGACTCTGCAAAACTCGAATTTCTCAAGCCCTTCTCTTTCTTCCACTAGTGTATGTTAGGAGAAGAATGCCACAGAGAGATTTCTTTCTTTGCTGATATGAATTGTGTTGCTTTCTTCAGAAAGCAGAGGCAGTTATATATATGGTTAAATTGGGCTCCCTATTTTCCTTTTTCCATTACTTTTAGATAGCACTAAGTAAAAACAATGATTTAGATAAGAGTTTTCATAATTATATTTAAGACGAAAGTAGAAATCACTAAGAACAGTAAGATGCTGAGAATATGAAGTTTTATTCCATATGAAATTTAGTACTATTTTAAGCTTTTTAAGATTATGATTATAAAGAAAATAATATAATCTCAAATTGAGATAAATATCTCTTATGAAAGACAAAAATAGGGTGGGATGGTGGAAGATGCTGAGATTCTCCAAGGTTGCCACCCACGGGCATCAGATAATTGCTTCACTCCCGCCGTTGATTTCAGTAGCTCAACAGCTAAATAAATACCAAAGTGCAACTTTTTTTAAACCAGTGGCTGGCGTGCTTATTTTAATTGTACAATTTTAATTACAATATTTAAAGCAGTCACAGCTGTATAATTTAGTCATATTTATGATTTTGACCTATTTGTATACATGTATATAAAATGCATTGTGGCACATAGACAAAGCTGTTGAAATATTGCCAAAATGGCTCTTGGTATTTCAAAACCAAGCACAAACTATAAAGAGGGAGGCTTAATAGATTGAACTACTGAAAATACGAAACTTCTACTTATCGAAATGTGCACTTAGAGCTTTGGAAACATGGTAGAGCAAGAGCAAAGATAAAAGATCCCTTTGGTTCCAGAAAATCTCCTGTAAAAGAGGAAGGCTTATCAAGCCCTTAAAGCCACTTAAGCAAAGCAGGTACTTTTGGACAAGAAGGAGCAGATGATGATGTTCCTGGCAGGTACTTCTTATCACAGCCCAGTTCCAAGGACAAGTTCCAGTCCTTTTTCTACGTTGGCTACCACTGCCATCTCTGAAGTCAGCAAAGGACTCATGCCATGGAAGAGGGAGTCCAGCTATGTCCCGTCTTCTATCCTGGGGTTTAATGTTGGTGAACGAATATCCAAGCATGAATACAAGACAACAGTCAACCAAGCTCAGGGATGTATTTAAACCTGGGGGTTCCTGGGGCCTTATTTTGGAAGGAACTTGAAATATAATTACAAAGAAGAGCACAAAAGCAGTGGGGGGGGGGGAAATGCAGACTTAAAAAAGAAAAGAAATATCAGGAGAAAAGGAAAGACTAGGAGAAAGCCTTCACAACACTTATAAACCTCAAGGGACTAATTCAGAACATATGCATATCAGTAAGAAAAAGCTAGCGGAATAGAAAAATTATAAGAGACAAATGGGCCATTCACAAAAGAGAAAACAGGAAAGGCTCAATTCTGCCAATCAGGAAAATGTAAGTTAAAACCACAAGTGCTTACAGAAGCCAGGTAAGTAATGTTAGGGCATAAAGCAAGCCAAGTGTTTGTTTCTCTTTCTTTCTTTCTTTCTTTCTTTCTTTCTTTCTTTCT
>NW_019154113.1:3621010-3810729 GCF_002288905.1 Enhydra lutris kenyoni | reverse complement strand
TTTTTTTTTTTTTTTAAGATTTTAATTCTTTATTTGAGAGAAGAGAGCACAAGCAAGGGGAAGGGGCAGAGGAATAGGGAGAAGCAGACTCCCAGGCAAGCAGGGAGCCCGATGTGGGACTCGGTCTCTGGACCCCAGGATCATGACCAGGGCCAAGGGCAGACGCCTAACTGACTGAGCCCCCCAAATACCCCATAAGTGTTTCAAAATAAGAAGTGATACTAACCGGCAAACTGGAACATGCAGGTCCTAACTAAGGACAACTCCTACCCAGCTCCAGTGGTTGATATGAGGGACTGATTTCTCTTGGTTCAAAAGGTGCCAGATTTTTATATGAAACTTCAAAATTTTTAAAATACTGTACAGACAAGTCAAAGATGTTTGTGATGCAATACAGCCCTCAGAGCATGAATTTGCAAACTTCAATCTAAATCCATATTAGAAGAAAATATGTTCTATTAGCAAGACTCTAAACTTATTCCTCAAGACAGTGGGCCCCCAATTATCATGTTGCAAGGCTCTTGGTACTTTTCCCTTCCTACAAGGTTGTAGGCACCACAAGATCACTTTGATGACTGTTTGATACCCAACATCAAGCATTCCTTGCTAGTTCTATTAATATTTCTTCATTGGATAATTTGTCTCATTAACAGCAGTTCATCTCAACTATGCTATTTTTTTACATTGACCATTTTTACATGTTTTTCTTGACAACATTTTGTTATAATACAACCCTAATTCTCAGAATAGATCAATGACTCAGTTCATGAGAGCTTAAAAGCAGTGTTCAAAAAGAAAAGATATATATACCTTAAAAAATGTAAGAATGGATGAAGAAGATGTGGTATACATATACAATGGAATATTGCTCAGCCATTAAAAAAAAAGAATGAAATTCTTCTATTTGCAACAAAGTGAGTAGAGCTAGAGAGTATTATGTTAAGTGAAATAAGTCAGTCAGAGAAACACAAATACTATATGACCTCACTTATATGTGGAATTTAAGAAACAGAACAAATGAGCATGAGGGGATGGGGGAAGAGAAAGTCAAACCAAGAAACAGAGTCTTACTTAACTGTAGAGAATAAACTGATGGTTATCAGAGGGGAGGTAGGGTGAGGTTGGATTAAATGGGTGATAAGGATTGAGGAGTGCACTTGTGATTAACACTGGATGATGTATGAAAATGCTGAATTGCTAAATTATATACCTGAAGCCAATATTACACTGTATGTTAACTAACTGGAATTTAAATAAAAGCTTATTTAAAAATGTAAGGTTAAAATCAAATAAAATTAAAAATTAAAAAAATACAAATAAAAATGTAAGGTTAGGGGCGCCTGGGTGGCTCAGTGGGTTAAAGCCTCTGCCTTCGGCTCAGGTCATGATCTCAGGGTCCTGGGATCGAGCCCCACATCGGGCTCCCTGCTCCACAGGGAGCCTGCTTCTCCCTCTCTCTCTCTGCCTGCCTCTCTGCCAACTTGTGATATCTGCCTGTCAAATAAACAAATAAATAAATCTTTAAAAAAGTTATAAAAATGTAAGGTTAAATTGTGAATAGGACTCCAATATAAATTTAAAACATGAATCAGTGTATGCTTGGACTCTATTATCTGCCAGTGTAGAGAATTCAAAGAAGTGCCATCAACAGATAAATAGAAAGTACAAAAATTGGGATTTTTTGGGGGGCGGGCAGTCTATTCTTCCAATAATCACCATTTATAAAAATTTGACAAATAATGACATGATCCATCAATGTTTTTATCTACCTTTCGAAGGAAGCATAGTGAGCTATTATCTGGTAAGACAATGGAATTTTTACAAAGCCAATAATGCTGTTCAGCACAAACTTGGTGAATTGTGTCTCTAAAGAAAAATCACACCAATGATCATCACTGCAGTCTTTAAAACCAGGTATAAGCCACTGTATTTCCAAGAGACATAAAAGAGCTTCAGGGCACCTGGGTGGCTAAGTCACGGACTGAGAGCCTGCCTCTCGATTGTGGGTCAGGTCATGATCTCAAGGTCGTAGGAATGAGCCCTGCATCAGGCTCTCAGCACGGAGTCTGTTTGTCCCCCTCCCTCTGCTCTTCCCCCTGCTCATTCCCTCTCTCTCAAATAAATAATTTTTTTAAAACAGCCTCAAAGTTAAAGGCAAATATTATGTTCAGAGAGAATACAAAACAAATATGGGAAATCTTTTATCAAGTGACTTTGCTGTTAGACATTATGTAATATCAATATTATATTGTATGGGAGAGCAACTATTATTGTGTGTGCTAGTTATTGTATATATGAAAGAACCATGGTAACTGAGGTCAAAAGCCTAGGAGAGCCAAACCTACATAACCCTAAACTGCTCAACCCCTGATTGGATTGAAGTAATCAGGCTTTCAGCTCTGTCTCATGGAGAAAATGATGAACCATCTCCTGAGAAAAATAAATATCAACTTCCTCAGTCACTATGGTTCATTTATATACAATATCCAGCATGTATTAAAAAATATGAGACATAAAGAAAATGCAGAATGCATGACTGATAAATCAAGAGAAAAAAAGATAATAAAGAAAACTCACAAGTATTCTAGCTACTCAAATTAGTACAAAGGGATTTTAACTGCCATGAACATGGTAAAGAATATAAAGGAAAATATGGATTAAATGAATGAAAATGAATTTTTTTCTGTTTTTATTGAGATGTGATTGACATATAACATTTATAAGTTTAAGGCATACAGCATAATGTTCTTATATATGTATATATATATTTTTGACAGATTTTATTTATTTATTTATTTGACAGACGGAGATCACAAGTAGGCAGACAAGCAGGCAGAGAAAGAGGAGGAAGCAGGCTCCCTGCTGAGCAGAGAGCCCGATGCAGGGCTCGATCCCAGGACCCTGAGATCATGACCTGAGCTGAAGGCAGAGGCTTTAACTCACAAAGCCACCCAGGTGCCCCTTGATATATGTGTATATTATGAAATCATTAGTACAATAAGTTAACTTAACATCCATTGCCTTATATAACTACAAACTTTTTGTTGTGATGAGACCTTTTAAGATCTACTCACTTAGCAACTTTCAAATATACAATACAGTGTTATTAAATATAGTCACCATGCTCTATACTTACATACTCAGAATTTATTTATCTTTTAGCTGGAAGTTTGTACCTTTTGCCCACCTTCACCCATTCTCCCACCCCTTAAGGAAGGAGTAGAAGAAAAATGTAGTGGATCTCTCTACAATGTTAAAAAAAAACTTCTTTCTTTACATAACATATGTTAAAATTCATAAAGAAAAGGGCATCTTTGACTTGTCTGAAATTAAAAACTTATGATAGATAAAAAAGACCATATGATTTCACTCATGTGTGGAATTTAAGAAACATACAGGAATGAACATAGAGGAAGGGAAAGAAAAATAAAATAAGATAAAGACAGAGAGGGAGGCAAACCATAAAAGACTCTAAAATAAAGGGAACAAACTGAGGGCTGCTGGAGGGGAGGTGAGGGTGGGGTAGTTGGGTGATGGGGATTAAGGAAGGTACCTGATGTAATGAGCACTAGGTGTTATATGCAACTTATGAATCACTGAATTATACACCTTAAACGAATACTACACTATAGGTAAACTAATTCAAATTTAAATAAAATCTTGAAAGAAAAAGAGAACTTATGATAGTACCAAAACCAGCAAAGGACAAGGAGGAAAATCCATACAGTTTTCCGTAGTGACTAAATCAACTTATGATCCTACCGAAAGTTCGTAAGTGTTCCTTTTTCTTCATAGCCTCACCAGCATTTATTATCTCTTGTCTTTTGATAGTAGCCATTCTAACTGTTGTAAGGTGATATCTCAGTGTGGTTTTGATTTGCGTCTCCCTAATAACTGGTGATGTTAAGCACATTTTCATGTACCTGTTGACCATTTGAATGTCTTCTTTGGGAAAATGTCTATTCAGGCCCTCTGCCTTTTTTTTTTTTAATTGAATTGCTTGCTTTCTTGCTATTGAATGGTAGGAGTTGTTTATATATTTTGGACATTAATCCTTTATCAGATATGTAATTTGCAAATATTTTCTGCCATTTCTAGGTTGCCTTTTCATTTGGTTGATTGTTTCATTTGTTGTGTAGATGCTTTTTAGTTTGGTGTAGTCCCACTTGTTTATTTTTGCTTTTGTTGCTTGTGCTTTAAGTGTCATAACCCCAAAATCATTGCAAAGACCAATGTCAAAGAGCATTTTCCTTATATTTTCTTCTAGCAGTTTTATGGTTTCAGGTCTTATATTTAAGTCTGTAATCCATTTTTTGTGAGCAATATAAGATATTAGTCAAGTTTCCTTCCTTTGCATGTACATATCCAATTTCCCATGCACCATTTATTGAACAGACTGTCCTTTCCCTCCTTTGAGTATACTTAGTATACTTGTCAAATATTAGTTGGCTGTATATATGAGGGTTTATTTGGGGGACTCTCAGTTCTGCTCCACTGGACTATATGTCTGTTTTTATGCCAATATCTACTGTTTTGAGTAATATTGTTTTAGAATACAGTTGGAAATCAAGGAGTATGATGCCTCCAGCTTTGTTCATCTTTCTCAGGATTACTTTGGCTATTCAGGGTCTCTGTCATTCCAAATGAATTTTAGGATTGACTTTCTTTATATCTGTAAAAAAAAATGCCATTGGAATATTTATAGGAATTACAGTGAATCTATAGGCAGCTTTGGATTGTATGAACATTTTAACACTATTAGTTCTTCCAGTCCATGAACATGGGATATCTTTCTGTTTAAATTCCCTTCTATTTCTTTCATCTAAGTCTTGTAGTTTTTAATATACAGATTTTACCTACTTAGTTTATTCCTAAGTATTTTATTGTCTTTGATGTTATTGTAAGTGGGAATGTTTATTTCTATTTCAGATATTTCACTGTAAGTGTACAGAAATGCTACTGATTTCTGTATGCTGATTCTGTATTCTGCAAATTTGCTGAATTTGTTGATTAGTTCTAACAGTTTTGTGGGGTTTTTTGATGGAGTCTTTAGGATATTTTGTATCTTAAAATCATGTAATCTGCAAACAGAGACAATTTACTTCTTCGTTTCTAATTTGGATACCTTTTATTTATTTATTTTTCTTACCTGACTATTCTGTCTAGGACTTCCAGTACTATGTTAAATAAGAGTGGTGAGAGTGGGCACCCTTGTCTTTTTCCTGATCTTGGAGGAAAATCTTCCAACCTTTCAACATCAAGTATAATGTTAACTGTGGGTTTGTCATATATGGCATTTATTATATTGAGGTATGTTCCCCCATATCCACCTAGTCTGTTGAGTTTTTAATCATGAATGAATGTTGAATTTTTTTTAATGTTTTTTCTGCATCTATTGAAATGATCATAGATTTTGATCTTTTATTCTATTAATGTGATGTATCACATTTATTGATTTACATATGTTTAAGAATCTTTGCCTCCCAGGGATAAATCCAACTTTATCATGATATATGATCCTTTTAATGTGCTGCTGAGTTCAGTTTGCTAGTATTTTGTTGAGAATTTTTACACCAATTCATCAAGGATATTGGCCTATAGTTATCTTTTCTTATGTCTTTATCTGGATTCAGTATTGGGATAATATAGGCCTTGTAAAATGAATTTGGTGTTTTCCCTCCTCTTCAATTTTTTTAGAAGTGTTTGAAAAGAATCATGTTAATTCTGCTTTGAATGTTTGGTTAAATTCACAATGAAACCATCTGGTCTTGAGTCTTCCTTTGTTGAGAGGTGATGGGGTCTTTCTTTCTTTCTTTCTTTCTTTCTTCCTTTTTTTTTTTCTTTCTTTTTTTTTTTTCTGATTCAATTTCCTTACTTGTTATTGGTCTGTTAAGATTTTTCATTTCTTCATGACTTAGCTTGTTAAGAAGTTGCATGTTTCTGGGGATTTATCCATTTATCCTAGGTTAGCCAATTTGTTAGTTTATAATTATTCAGAGTAGTCTCTTATGATCCTTTGTATTACTGCGATATCACTTGTAATGTCTCTAGTTTCATTTGTGATTTTATTTGAGTTTCCCCCATTTTTGCTGAGTCTAGCTAAAAATTTTCCAGTTTCTGTTTTCAAAGAATCAGCTCTTAGTTTCATTAATCTTTTCTATAGTCTTTTTAGTCACTATTCATTTTTTTTTTCCTCTGTGATCTGTTATTTTCTTACTTCTGCTAACTTTGGCTTAATTTGTTCTTCTTCTAGTTCCTTGAGGTGTAAATTTATGCTGTTTTAAAGATTATTCTTTTTTTATATTTGTTTATTCCTATGAACTTGCCACTGAAAACTGCTTTTACGACATCCTGTAAGTGTTGATATGTTGTTTCTGTTTTTGTTTTTCTCAAGGTAATTTTTTACTTCTGCCTTGACCCATTGATTGTTTAGGAGTGCTTGCTTAATTTCCATCTGTTTGTGAATTTTCCAGTGTTCTTCCTGCTATTAATTTCTCATTCCATGCTATGTTGATAAGATACCTGGCATGATTTCAATCTCCTTAAACTTACTAAGACTTTTTTTTGTGACCTCTCATATTATCTATCCTGAGAAATGTTTCATATATGCTTGAGGAGAATGTGTGCTCTGGTGCTATTGGAGGAAGTATTCTGTAAATGTGTGGTAGGTCCATTTGATCTGAAGAATGTTTCAAGTCCAACATTTCCTTATTATTCTTCTGTCTGAATAACGTATCCATTGTTGAAAGTAGAGTTTTGAAGTCCCCTACTATTATAATATTTTAGTCTATTTCTCCCTTCAGATCTCAGTATTTGCTTAATTTATTTAGGTACTGGTTTCTCCCATTATTTGAAAGTAGAGCACTTCTATGAAAACTTTTATAAGCTAAAATGGTATAAAGCAAAAAGGCAATTGTCATTAATTTATATGGGAAAATTTAGAGCATTCTTAGACTCCAAAAATGAGTTCTCTTAGGTTTTTCTGATACCTTAGGACACATCTTGCTAATGAATGCACAAAGCAAACCTGGATAAAGCATGGATGCTCACAGACACAGTTCAAAGCCATGGAGGCTTAATGCTGAGGTTAAGTGCAGTTTTCAGGGAGGTAGATTGGTGGCCCCACTCTCGCTGCTCAGGTTCTTCCTCTATCATGGCTCACCGCAAAAGAAACAGTAACACTATTTTCCATTTGCCTTTTTAAAATAAAAGTGAAAATCCTCTTTGGCTGTGTTCAGTTAGCAAAACAAGTACTAATGTGGGTCTTTTGTATAAGCAAAGTGCATAGCATAATGCAATTTTCAGAAAAAGGGGGATACCTGTACTCTGATGTTGGGTGCATATATATTTACAATTTTTATATTCTCTTCGGTTCATTTATCATTATCCTCCTTTATCATTATACAGTGAACTTCTTTGTTCTTGTGACACCTTCTGAGTTAAAATCTATTTTGTCTGATATCTGTATAGCTGTCCCTGCTCTCTTTTAGTTTCCCTTTGCATGGAGTATTGTTATTCCATCTTTCAACTTAAGCTTATGTGTGCCCTTAAAGCTGAAGTGAATCTCATAGACAGCATAGAGTTTGGCCCTTTTTAAAAAATCTATCCAACCCTCTGTGTACATTTTGATGGGAGAATTTAATCCACTTGCATTTATAGTAATTATTGATAGGTAAAGACTTACTAATGCCATCTTATTGATTATTTTCTGGCTGTCTTGTAGTTCTCTTGTTCCTTTCATCCTCTCATGCCATCTTCCTTTGTGAATTGATGGTTTTCTATAGTGGTATGCTTTGATTCCCTGGTCTTTACTTTTTGTGAATCTAATGTAGGTTTTTGCTTTGTGGTTAACAGCAAACAGTAGGTATGTAAGACATCTTATAGATATAACAGCCTATTTTACACTGGCAACAACTTAACCCTGATCACATACAAAAACTCTACATTTTTAGTCCCCCATCTTTTATATTTTTGATGTCATAGCTTAGCTTTTCTTAATATTGAGTATTCCTTACCAAATTATTGTACCTATAGTTCTTTTTAATACATTTGCCTCTGACCTTTATACCAGAGTGCAGTGTTTAACATACCACATCACAGTATTAGAGTATATTTATTTAATTTGGCTATATACTTACCTTTACCAATGTAATGTGTATTTTCAATATGTTTTCGTGTTACTAATTAGCACCCTTTCATTTCCACTTGAAGAACTCCTTTCAGCATTTCTTAAAAGGCAGGTCTGCTCATGATTGACTCCCTCAGCTTTGGTTGGTCTGGGAAATATCTCTCCTCATTTATGAAGAACAGCTTTGCTGAATAGAGTATTCTCAGCAAGTTTTTTTTTTTCTTTCTTTCAGCATTTTGAATATGTCACCCACTTTCTCCCATCCTGTAAGGTCCCTGCTGAGATATCTGCTGATTGCCTAATGGGAGTTCCCTTGTAAGTTACAAGCTTCTTTTTTCTTGCTGCTCTTAAGATTGTCTTTGATTTTTGACAGTTTTATATAATTTATCTTGGAAAAGATCTCTTTACATTGAGTTTGTTTGGGGACCTATGAGTTTCATGAACTTAGATATCCAAATCTCTTACCATATTTGGGAAATTCTCCACCATTATTTCTTTAAACAAGTTTTCTGACCCCTTCTCCCTCTTTTCTTTTTCTGAGACTCCAGTAATTCACAGATTGTTTCTTCTTATGGCATCATGCAGTTCATACAGGCTTTCTTTTCCTTTTTTCATTCTTTGTTCTTTTTTCTCCTTTGCTGGATAATTCCGAAGGTCCTATCTTCTAATCCACAGATTCTTTCTTTTGTTTGATCCAGTTTGTTATTGATGTTCTCCATTACATGTTTTCATTACATTGTTTTCTTCAGCTTCACAATTTCCATGTTTTTTTTTTTATGATTTCTAAGTATTTGTTAAACTTCTCATTTTTTTATTGTTTGTTATTTGAATTGTCTGTGTTTTTTTGTAGCTCATTCAAGCTTCCTTAGAACAGCTATTTTGAGATTTTTATCAGGCAAATTGCAGATCTCCACGTCTTTGGGGTAGGAACAGGAAGATTATTGTGATCCTTTGGTGGTGTAATGTTTCCTTGATTTTTCATGTTCCTTGAAGTCTTGTGTTGCTGTTTTAACATTTGAAGTAGCAGTCACTGCCTTCAGTCTTTACTTGCTGATGTTGGGAAACACCTTCCATCTGCCCTGTTAGGGATGCTCAGGCTTTCTCAGAACTTCTATTCACCTGTTCCACACTTCTTGGTCTCTCTTGTGGCAGAATTCTTAAGCTTGTATGAACTTCTCTCGATCCTGCAATGCATCAGGCTAGGTACTGACTACTCTAGGAACCTCATATAACTGAAATTGTACAATTTTTGTTTGTGTTTTGCTTAGTTAACATAATTTTTTATCACCCTAGTGGTTTTTTTATTCTTTAAAAATTTTTTTTAATTTTTTTTTATTTTTTAAGATTGTATTTCTTTGTCAGAGGGAGAGAGAGAGAGTGTGTGCACAACAGGATGAGTGGCAGGCAGAGGAAGAAGCAGGCTCCCTGCTGAGCAAGGAGCCTGATGCGGGACTTGATCACAAGACCCTGAGATCATGACCTGAGCTGAAGGCAGACACTTAACCAACTGAGCCACCCAGGCATCCCCACCCTGGTCTTTTTAATGCTGTTGGGTTTTGTCCAGTATCTAGTAATACAAGGGTCAGTTCATTATTATGGGTAAATGATCAGATGATTAGAAAAGGGAGCTGCAGCTTCTCAAAGGCCTCCCCATCACCAGGAGGCTTAAATGTGTCCTCTGTGCCAGTGGGCAAGGGAATTATCCAGCAGGTTTGAGGGTGGTGGGTATGGTGAAGGTGGACAGCCTAGAAACTCCACAAGTCAAAGTTAGGAGGTTTTTGTTCTGGAGATGAAGTACTTTAGTGGTCTCACTGTTACTTGTCCACCTTAATGTCTGATGTAAACACTTTTGGAGTTATCTTAAGCTTTGCTTGGTGTCTTGCTCTGATTCCAGACCTCACACCTGGATCCCCTCTCCATACAGATTGTCTTTCTACAAAGAGCAGTCCTCTGGCATTATTCTTCTGCCAGTTTGTGTTCTGTGTATAAATTGGGAGGCAGGGTGTGTGTGGAGACCCACTGACCTTGGTTAGGGATGCAGATCTTTCTTTCTTTTTTTTTAAATTTTTTATTTTTTTAAGTTTCTATACCAGAAGTTATTGTTTATGCACCACACCCAGTTCTCCATGCAATATGTGCCCTCCCTAATACCCACCAACAGGCTCACCCAACTTCCCAGCCCCTGCCCCTTCAAAACCCTCAGATTGTTTTTCAGAGTCCATAGTCTCTCATGGTTCATCTCCCCCTCCAATTTCCCTCAACTCCCTTCTCCTCTCCATCTCCCCATGTCCTCCATGTTATTTCTTATGAATGCAGATCTTTCTTAAAGCATCCTAGTGATTGATTGACAGCCCACACTTCCACTTTTGTTATTGGTTGATCCCTAGTTGGGCTTTTATTGTCCTAGTTGGATTTTGTGCACAAAAAGAAATCCTTATAATTATTTATTTAAGTCAATATTATATTGTTATAGTTTAAAAGGTAAAAATCTTGTTTCCAATGAACATTTAAGCTTACCTTGCACTCTTACTTTATTTACAAATCTTATTATTTTAATCAAATTAAGAATAATCATTTTCACTTTTCCTTTCTGAGTTAACTCCTACATTTAATATATTTACATATTTAATCACATTCCCTTGGCTATTTCAAAGTACAATTTTAATATAATTGACTCTCTCAAACATATATATAGCAAGGGAAGATGATAAATGTAAAAGACAAAAGCTCCCTAAGCATTTAAATCACCCTTGACAATCTACTAAATTATCATCCTTATAAATTTTGTAGATAAAATCCTTTTAAGCCTTTCAAAATCATTTAAAAAATTAACAGAGTGTGTACAGGACATCACAATGGTTATATTTAAACACAACTTAGTAAGAGTACACTGAGTTTAAGAGATTATAAATAATTCATCCAACTAAGGGGAACAAAACAAGCATGTCAGACCAACTGATGTTCCAAGGTCAACACCTCAGGACAATAGCCTGAGCTTCAAATGAAATACATGAGAGACCCATGGAGCAGAAGACCCCCATACCTCTGGGCTGGATGTCTTTTTATAAGCAACTTTTGTTTACCATAGCATCAGCAGTCTCCAAATTCATGACTTTCATCTGAGACTTGACCAATTGTATCAATTAGTCAATTAGAATTAATCAATTTCAGGGATGTCTGGGTAGCTCAGTTGGTTAAGTATCTTCCTTTGGCTCAGGTCATGATCCCAGAGTCCTGGGATCAAGCCCCGCATCAGGTTCCCTATTCAGCTAGGATCCTGCTTCTCCCTCTCCCTCTGCCCGCTGCTCCCCCTCCTTTCACTCTCTCCCTCTCTCTCTGTCAAGAAAAAAAAAAAAGGATTAACCAAATTCAATTTCTGACAATCCAGTGATCTTTAAAAAAAAGGTCTGCCCTTAAATTAATGAGTCCTTTCCAGATCTTGGTTTTAAATTTAATTTTCTGTAACTCTTGTGTAAATTCCTGCTAGGAATATTCTAATAGAACATTAAGCCACATACTCAGATGTAACCTGTTAAAACTTCTTATCTTTTAAGCAGATTAGTTGACTTCTAGGACACCTCATTTCTATATCATACTGTAAAAATGAGTCACTCTATTTCTTTTCTTTATTCATTAAGATTGTCTAATTTGCATATGTCAAAATCTCATAATAAAAATCTATGCCTGAATCATCTGAGATTTTATAATTTAATTTCATATGACTGGAAGAGAATTACAAAATGTCCAAGCCTACTTTCTGCTGCTAATTTTCTGGAATTATTAGCCTATGACAGCTGATTTCAGTTTACTCATCTCAGTTCCCTGCTGCCCATTTTAGCCTTTCAACCTATCTTTACCTCTGAAATGTCTACATTTGAAAAACTCTCATTTAGACCTCTAGCAGTTAGCACAGTGCCTAGAAAATAATATACATTCAACAATTATTGGTTGAATGGAATGGATGATTAAATAGATCAATAATTATCTTTCATTACTTGTACCTTGGTCATCCAAATTATTTAGGAGATTTTTTTTAACTATTATTTATTACATGTTATTACTTTGGAGGAATTTAACATATATGAGAAAAGTAGGCTAAAAATGAGCACACAATAAATGTTCTTTAACTGCCCCTTTGGTTGTCTTTCTAAAACTTAATATTTTATATCAACCATAGCATCAGTCTGTCAATTAGACTCACACTCTGAGCTTCCAATTGCTGATGATTAACAACAGAATTTTATTAAAATCCCTCAATGGATATTTTATTGTGCAAGGAGCAAATATCATAACCAATGAATATTTAATTGCCAAATGATTTGTGTCACTAACTCATTCCTGACCCATCCCCTCCCACCTCTTGATTAGTCTGATGATGCCAGCCATGGCTCTGGGTCAAAAGCTGAAAACACCAGATGGTGTCATACCTACTTAGGGATAGAGGAAACAAACAAAGCTCATTTGATGAGGGGAGGGTACTGAGTAGATTGTACTGCATTAAAACCCTGGATATGAAAGCTGGAGTCTGAATAAATTTCAATAATTTCCCCATAGATTTTGAAGAGAAATGTAAAAATCTTAAAGAAACAATTAACAGTTGTAAAAAAAATGTGAATAATTGCTGACAAATACTTAGAGCCTTTAATGTCAAAGACTGCAGGTGCTTCAGCAAATATCTTCTCTCCCATGCTTCCTTAGTAACACAACTCAACACGACTCAGATTTTATTCAGAGTGTCAGTGCATCAAACTAAAAAACTTAACTTCCCAAACTCCCTTACAGTTAAGGGGGTATTCAATGAAATTTAAGTAGAAATCTTTGGTCGGTGTTTTCCAAAACTCTTTAAAGGGATAGAAGAGCCTGTTTGTCCCTTTCTATTCTTCTAAAATGCGCACATGCTGATAGGAGATCTTGTAGCCATTTTGTGACCTCAAAGATGGAAGCGACAAGCTGAAGAATGCAGAGCAGAAATTTAAAAGTGCCTATGACTCTCATGCTTCATGGAACCACTGTTCTAACACCAGAGTAGCAGACCATGACATTTTTTTTCACATGAGATGAAAAAAAAAAAGATACTTACTAAGCCCCGCCTATGTACCAGAAACTGGAAAAGGCATTGTGGAGAACTAAAAAAATGGATCTGACAAACATCCTGTTTTCCAAGAAATCTTCTGAAGGAGCTAAAACATGTGTGCCTACCATAAGCAAACCAGACAGAAAGTAAAAAGGTCAGAGAGGAGCTGGCAGTAAGACATTAGCTTAGGATGAGGCACCTGGGTGGCTCAGTTGTTAAGCGTTTGCCTTTGGCTCAGGTCATGATTCCAGGGTCCTGGGATGGAGTCCAGCAACCAGCTCCCTGCTCAGCAGGAAGCCCCCTTCTCCCACTCCGGCTCCCCATTCTTGTGTTCCCTCTCTTGCTATGTCTCTCTCTCTCTCTCTCAAATAAATAAATAAATAAATAAAATCTTTTTAAAAAAGACATTAGCTTAGGAGAGTTTCCTGAAGAAGGTGCGGTGTGCAGGTTTTAAACTGAGCACACTTGGCAGGGGGTAGGGGGACGCCATCACTGTCTTCAGAAGACAGGGAAATGGTGTGTTTTCTTGAGAGAGAGAGGCTCATATGATTGATAGTCCCTTCTTTCTAACTGCTTTCTACATAATTCATCCAAATGTAAGAGCCACTAGAGGCTGAAACTGAAGGATGCCATTAGGAGTTTTGCCAACTCTTAAGCATTCTCATAGAAGAAATTCCTCATTTCATGTCAGTGGAAGGAAACCATTAAAGCAATATGACAGCTGTTACCTCCACTAAACGGTAGCTGAACAATTTAGCACTGAGATTGACAAGAGGCAGAATTAATTGTCCTGCCCCTCATCAAATCATCAATGCAGGAAGTGAGCAAGTGTGCTTACCAGCCCTCCCCAGAATCCCAGGACTCTTCCACTACAGTAAATTCCTGTTTTTATTACAATTTTTCTGGTATTGTGTATGAAAATAGTTCCCACAGCCTCTCCCAAACTTATTTCAGATTTCATAATTTTGGCCAGTCTAATAGGATTATAAGGGGGTCTCACTGTGATTTTAAGGTGTGTTTCCATGAATACAAATGATGCTAAACACCTTTGATATGTTTATTAGACATTTGGAATTCCTCTTTTTGAAGGAGTAGCCTACTCAAATACTATGTGCATTTTTATTCTAAATTATCTGTCTTTTTCTCATTGATTGGCAGGCATTTGAAAAAATATATATATATATTCTTGATATAAGCCAGTTATATCTATTGTAAATATCTTCTCCTAGTCTCTGGTCTTATGATGATGCGGATGGTGTCTTTTGATGATGAGAAATTCTTAATTTTAATCTTGTCCTATTTACTAATCTTTTCCTTTATGGCTAAAAGGGTATTTATATAATATTTAAGAAATTCTCACTCCCAGGTCTTGAAGATATCCTTCTCTATTATCTTCTAAAAGTGTCATAGTTTTGGTTTTCCCATATAATTTGCCTATTAATGATTTTTGTGTGTAATGTAAGATACAGGACCATTTTCATTCTTTTTTCCATATGAAATCCCAATTGTTTCACCAGCCGCTGATGAAAAAATCCATCTTTTCATCACTTTGCTATGCTAACTGTCATACATCAAATGTCCATATGTGTCTAGGCTTATATCTGTGCACTCCCTATGATCCATGCATCGATCTCTCCATCCCCAAGCCAATGCCACACCTTCTTAATTATTACAGTGTTGTATTAAGTCTTGACATCTTATAGGGCAAATATTCCAACCTTGTTTGTTTCAGCTTTCTAGGCCCTTTCCAGTTCCATATAAACTTTAGAATGTTTGCCAAGTTCAACGACTTGAACTATTATTTTTTATTATGAATAATGTATGATGTACTATAAGTACATTGAATGTTTACTATAACTAATAATTATATAATTAATCTATGGTTTATTTAACTATATTATAAACCATATTACCCTATAGGTTAGGGAAATAGATTAGGAAAACTGATATATTTACAATATTCAGTCCTCTAATCCATAAATTGTTATAATTCTATTTATATCTCCTTTGATATCTCTCAATAAAGTTTTATAATTTTATCCATAACATTTTTATTAAATTTTCTTCCTAGGTACATCTCATATTTTGGTGCTATTGCAAATGGAATCTTTTTTTTTTCATTTCCCAATATTTTGTTGTTGGTATATAGAAATACAATGGATCTTTTTTATATTCAGAAAATTTGTTCGTCTCTTCTTATTAGTTCTAATATCTTTAGTTTTAATTTGAATTTTCAATTTTATAAGAATATTGTTTTCTACTTTTTCCACCATTTATTTCTTTTTATTATCTTACTTTATTGGCTCAGAACACACTACTATATCAAGTAGAGGTGATGATAGAAGGAACCCTTGTCTTGTGCTGATCTAAAAATGTCACCATTTAGAATGATATTTGCTGGGGCATCTGGGTAGCTCAGTAGGTTAAGCATCTGACTTTGGCTCATGTCATGATCCTGGAGTCCTGGGATCAAGCCTCAGGTTGGGCTCCCTGCTCAGCGGGAGTCTGCTTCTCCCTCTGCCCCTTCCCTCCACTTGCACACTCGCTCTCTGTCTCTCACACACACACTCACTCTCTGTCTCTCAAATAAATAATAAAATCTTTTAAAAACATGAATTTTTAAAAAAGTGATATTCTCTATATATTTTATTTTTACTTTTGTTGAATAGACAGGTAACATTGTATAAGTTTAAGAATTATAGCATATTACTTTGATACATTTATATATTGCAATGTGATTGCTGATATATGTACCACATTACATAATTATTGTACAGTATTACGGTCTATATTCATTATACCGTGATTCTAATGTGTTCTTTATCTCATTTATTTGAGTTCTTCAGCTCCAGAATTTCTAGGTTCTTTGTTAGAATTTTAATCTCTTTGGTAAATAAAGTACTCCTTCTATTTGTTGATTTTATTCCTGATATCTTTGTGTTGTCTTTCTGAGTTTTCTTGTAGCTTATTGAATTTCTTCATAATAGCTATTTTGAATTCTTTATCTCTTAGATAACTGGTAAATAATAGATAACAATATGCCATGTCTTTGGGTTTGGATGCTGGAAAATATCAGCCCCTAATGCTGGGAGCCTGCACATACAGAGAAATAAAGGTGGTGGAGAAAAGAAAAAGGGTGTTGGTAGACGGGGGGGAGGTACGTACTTAGCACATAGGGCTTTGGGTATGCCCACAGCCAGGTAAAAGGATCCTCAAAGTAGGGTGGTGGTGATGGTCCCAGAGTTCCATGGATGGTTATCTTGCCAGAATCCCAGAGCGGACAGCAGGAGACATTTACCTTTAGCTCTCTTTGCCAACTTTTTCCCCTTTTCACCTCTAGTCACTGTGGTGTCTCCTCAGAGAGAACAATGGGTCCCCCAAAACTACAGTGCACATAGCCAGGCCGACCTCCTACTCACCCCCACCTCCTCTGCCAAAAAGGTCATGGTGGCCAGTTGCCAGACCTTCCACCACCTTCTCTGATGCTGCCTCTACCACCACTCCCTTTGCTTCCCAGCCTCATTCCCAGTCCAATCCACCAACTTTGGGATGCACAGATGAATGGACCTTTCAGGTGTCCCGGTGTGCTATGCAGAGGCACTTTTTTTCAGTTGAGGATGTCTGATTAGTTGTAGATAAAAAGGGAGAGGAAAAAAAGCAATTCACAATGCCATGATGTTGATATCAGTCTTCTGTGTGATCTTTGAAGTTAACTTTCATCATAGAAGGTCCCTTTCATTCTCGCTTTGGTAAGATGTTTTTTTAAAAATCACAAATGTGGGGCACCTGGGTAGCTCAATTGGTTAAGCGTCCAACTCTTGATTTCAGCTCAGGTCATGATCTCAGGGTCCTGAGATGAAACCCCACATGGCATTCCCTGCTCAGGTAGAATTAGGCTGACAATTCTATCTGCCCTTCCTTCCTGCCCGTTTGTGCATACATGCAGGTGCTCTCTCTCGCTCTCGCTCTCTCTCTCTCTCTCTCTCTCTCAAATAGATGACTAAATCGTTTTTTTAAAAAAATCATGAATGTGGGCGCCTGGGTGGCTCAGTGGGTTAAGCCTCTGCCTTTGGCTCAGGTCATGATCTCAGTGTCCTGGGATGAGTCCCGCATTGGGCTCTCTGCTCATCAGGGAGCCTGCTTCCCCCCTTCTCTCTGCCTGCCTCTGCCTACTTGTGTTCTCTCTCTCTGTCAAATAAATAAATAAAATCTTTAAAAAAAATCATGAATGTATGTTAAGTTTTATCAAATGCTTTTTCTTTATCTACTTAGAAGATGGTAATTTTTTTTTAATATGGTAACACAGTGGACTACATTTGTTGATTTTCTAGTGTTAAGCCAACCTTGAATTCCTGGGACACGATGTATTGTCCTTTTATATGCTACTAGATTCAGTTTGTGGATATTTTGGTTTGGATTTTTGCATCTGTGTTCATGAGTGAGATGTCCCATAACTTTCTTTTCATGCATTGTCTTTACCATATTTTAGTATCAAGGTTATACTAGTCTCAAGAGTTGGGAAGTGTTTTTTCTTTTTCTACTTTCTGAAAGAGTTGGTTTAAGATTAAAATTAGTTCTTCCATTGGTAGTACTTGCTGGTGAATCTGGGTGTGGAATTGTTTTAGGAGAAACATTTGGATTATAGATTTAGTTTCTGTAATTATTATAAGTAGAAAGGATGGATATAAGCCTTCTCTCCCAAATGGGAAATTTTTGAAAATTAAAGGGGTTAGGAAAATAATTAATAGATTTTAATCTATAATAGGTGTAAACTTGGACTTTTCTGCACAAAATGGGACATATGGGCACCATAATGATAAGATGGCCTCTTTCTGATTATAAATTTCCTACTTCTTCCTGTGTTAACTTTGGTAAGTTGTGTTTTTTAGGAATTTGTACATTTTGCCTTAACTTTTAAGCTTATTGACATACAGATTTCATGTTAATTTTTTTCTTTTCAATGTGTTTTTTTTTCTAACTTTGTTGATTGTGTTAATCTTATATTTTCTTTTTAATACCTATAATATCTGTAAGTGTATAATGTCTTTTTGTTTCTGGATGTTGATTATTTGTTGTACCTTCTCAGTTTCTTCATCATTCTTGAAAGAGATAGTTTAATTTTATTAAACTAAATGAGCAACTTTTGGCTTTGTTGAGCCTCTTTATTTTATAATTGTTTTCTATTTCAAAATGTCTCCTTTAATCTTCATTATTTTCTTCTTTCTGGTATACCTCTAATTTTTTCAAATGAATGTTTAGTTAGTTAAGTTTCAAATTTTCTAAACATACATATTTTGAGATTATAAATTTCCCTTTCTGTACTCATGTCATAAATTTTGATATAGAATTACTTTGTTACTATTCTGCTTAATATATTTTCTAATATTTTAATGATCTTGTTTTGATGCCTGATTTTTTTTTAGTCTCTAATATATGGGTTTGTTTTTTTTTTTTTACCTCATTCTAATTTTTGCAGATTTCTAATTTATGATCTAAGAACATGCTCTGTATAATTTTAAACTTTTAAAATGTATTGAGACTTGCTTTATGGTTTGTTTATATTTCGTAAATGTTCTGTATGCCTAAAAATATGTATTCTGCAGTGATTAGGTGGAGATCACACTATGTCAATTTTATTATCTTATTAAAATCTTTTACATCTTTGTATGTAAAAGATGTATGTAAAAGATGAGTGACTCCATCCATTGAGTGTCTGCCTTCGACTGGGGTCATGATCCCAGGGTCCTGGGATAGAGGCCCACGTCAGACTTCCTGCTCGGTGGGAAGTTTTCTTCTCCCTCTCCCACTCCCCCTGCTTGTGCTCTCTCTCTTGTTCTCTCTGTGTGTCAAATAAATAAATAAATAATCTTAAAAAATGAAAATAAAAATCTTTTACATCTTCACTGATTTTTTTTGCTTGCTTTTTCTGTTAGTAACTGAGAGATGTATTATGAAAAATCACTCCATCTATACTTGTGTCTTTGCCTATTTCTCCTTGAAGTTCTGTCATTGCTTGCCTTATATATCTTGAGGGTTATATATTGGAAATATACAATTTTTTCAAAAGATTTTTATTTATTTATTTGTCAGAGAGAGAAAGAGCAAGAGAGCAAGTACAAGCAGGGAGAACGGCAGGCAGAGGCAGAGGCAGACTCCCCGCTAAGCAGGGAGCCTGAAGCAGGACTCAATCCCAGGACTCTGGGGTCATGACCTGAGCTGAAGGCAGACGCTTAACTGACTGAGTTACCCAGGCATCCAGAATACATACAGATTTAAAACTGTCATATAGTTCCCTTCATCACCACAAAGTGACCTTCTTTACTACTTTAATCTTATTTTCTTTAAAGGTATATTTTTAAATAGGTAACACTTTCTTTGGCTTAGAATGTTTTGGCACGTCTTTTTTTTCTTTCTTTTTTTTATTTTAAAGGTTTTATTTATTTATTTGACACAGAGAGAGAGAGTGAGAGAGGGAACACAAGCAGGGGTAGTGGGAGAGAGAGAAGCAGGCATCCCATCAAGCAGGGATCCCGATGTGGGACTAAATCCCAGGACCCTGGGATCATGACCTGAGCCAAAGGCAGACGCTTAATGACTGAGCCACCTAGGCAACCTTGTTTTTTAAAGATTTTATTTATTTATTTGACAGAGAGAGGGAGAGAGAGAAGAGAGAGTATGAGTGGGGGAAGGGGCAAAGGGAAAGGAAGAAACGGACTCCCTGCTGAGCAGAGGGACATCCCCCTCCCCTCCCACACACACCCATGCAGGCCTCAATCCCAGGACCCTGAGATCATGTCCTGAACCGAAGTCAGACATTTAGCTGACTGAGTCACCCAGGCATACTGTTTTGGTATGTTTTGTCTAATCATTCAACTTTCAATTTTTCTGTATAAGGATACAGAAAGACATGTTTCTTATAAATAGCATAAAATACAATTTATTATTATCAAGTTTGAAAGTCTTTGTTTTTTAACTGGAGCATTTAGTTCCTTTATATGAAACATAATTAATACTACATTGTTAAGGCCACGGACATTGCACCACTCCTAAAGACACAATTCACATCATATGTATATTTGGCTTAAATCTGCAAATGTATTTTGTACTTTTCATTTATGACATCTGTTTCATTTTTTTTCTCCTTTCTTAACTTATTTTGGATTTGCCAAATGCTTTAGTCATACCAATGTTTTTCCTTTAAGTAGTTTAAGAGTTATGCATTCTGTTCATTTATTTTAATAGTTGTCTTAGAAACTGTAATATTGGGGCGCCTGGGTAGCTCAGTGGGTTAAAGCCTTTGCCTTCAGCTCAGGTCATGATTCCAGGGTCCTGGGATCGAGCCCACATCTGGCTCTCTGCTCAGCAGGGAGCCTGCCTCCTCCTCTCTCTCTCTGCCTGTCTCTCTGCCTGCTTGTAATCTGTCAAATAAATAAAAAAATCTTAAAAAAAAAACAAACCGTAATATGTTTCCTTAACATAATAAAGTCTAAAGTTAACAAATCACTTAAATTCCTCTGTCATAGTAAAAGAAACTTGGAACAGTTTAATTCTTTTTATCTACTTCAAAACCTACAAATTATTTTTCCTTATATTTCAACTATTTTTTAATCCTTTAAGATACTATTATTATCATTTTATTAATCAGCATTTTCTTAGGTTCACTCACATATTTACTCCTTTCTATACTCTTTATACCTTGTCTCTCATACCTACCATCTGAGAAAACTTCCCTTCTGACTAATGTATATGATTCAGAATTATCTCTATTGAGAATTGGCTAGGGACAAACTCTACATTTTCACAGGTCTGAAAATGTCTTTATTTCGCCATAATTTTTAAAAGATATTTTCAGTGGTTATAAGATTCTGCTTGGCTGTTACTTTCTTCCTGCACATTGAGTATCATCTCACGGTCTTCTGGTTTCCATTACTGCTCTTGAGAGACCAGATTCATTTTAATTGCTGCTTCCTTGAATGTGAACTTTCTTTTTTCTCTGGCTTGCTAAAGATTTTCTCTTTTTCTATGGTGTTATGCAGTTTCACTATGGTATATTTTAGTGTGGATTTCTTCTTATTTATCCTACATGGGGTTTACTGGGCTATCTGAAACCATAAATTGGTCCTCTCATTAGTTCTAGAAGATACTCATGAATATCTCCCTTAATGTGGCATCTACCCCATATATCCCTTTCCTCTGCTTCAGGTGTCTACCATGTTAGATCTCACTCCAGTTTGCATGTCTCTTAATTGCTTTTTCATATTAGCCATCCTTTTTTCTCTTTGTGCTACTTCTAGTTTACTAATAATTCTCTCTTTAGCTACATCTAATTTTCTACTAAACATTTTTATTTCAATTTTCAGTGAATTACATTTATCTATCTATCTATCTATCTATCTATTTATAAGTTGGCTCCATGACTACTGTGGGGCTTGAACTTACAACCTGGAGATCAAGAGTCAGCTGCTCTAACAACTGAGCCAGCCAGGCATCCCTCAGTGTATTATTTCTAGATGTTTTGTTTGGTTGATTTTCAAATATGTCTTGTCATTTGTCATTTTTATTACTTGTATCACTATTACTGTTATTGAACCATTTGAGAGTTAGTTGCAGAAGTTTGCCCTAAATATTTCAGTGTTTATCTGCCGGAATCAAGGACATTCTCCTCCAGAACTATAGTGAAATGGCTAAATTAAGAAAATTTAATATTGATATGATACTATCATCTAATATGTAGTTCATATTCAAATTAGACAATTATTCCAGTGCTGTCTTTCACTGTATCTTTATTTTTACCCCTTTGTCTCTTAATCTGGAGCAGTTCTGTGGTTTTTCCTTGTTACATGATTTTGACAATTTTCAATAGTATAGGCTTATTGTTTTGTAGAGTATCCTTCATGAATCAATTCCTGCATCCCCCCTCAATTTTTTATTATAGTAAAATAGGCATGATACATGTGTACCATCTTAGCCACTTTTAAGTGGGTAGTTCAGTGGCATTAATAAATTCATAATGTTGTGCAGCCGTCACCACCATCCATCTCCAGAACTCTTTCATCTTGTAAGAGTGAAATTCTCTACCCACTTAACATTAACTCCTTATTCCCTGTTTCTCCCCAGCACGCTGTCTCTATGATTTTGACTATTCTGAGTGCTTTGTAGAAATGGAATCACATAGTATTTGTCTTCTTTTTTTTTTTTTTAAAGATTTTATTTATTTATTTGACAGACAGAGATCACAAGTAGGCAGAGAGGCAGGCAGAGAGAGAGGAAGGGAAGCAGGCTCCCTGCTGAGCAGAGAGCCTGACACGGGACTCGATCCCAGGACCCTGGGATCATGACCTGAGCCGAAGGCAGAGGCTTTAACCCACTGAGCCACCCAGGCGCCCCAGTATTTGTCTTCTTGTGACTGGCTTAGTTCAATTAGCATTATGTCCTCAAGGTTCATCCATATTATATCATGTGTCAGAATTTCCTTCCTTCCTAAGGCTGAATAATATTCCATTGTATGGATCATATTTTGCTTATCTATTCTTCAGTTGATGGACCTAAGTTGCTAGCACATTTTAGCTATTGTATGTAATGGGTGTAGAAATATCTCTTCAAGACCCTGCTTTTGCTGGATCCTATGGGTAATTCTATATTTAATCTTCTGAGGACCACCATACTGTTTTACATCCCAACAACAGTATGTAGGGGTTCCAATTTCTCCACATCCTCGCCAATCCTTTCTTTCTTTCTTTCTTTCTTTCTTTCTTTCTTTCTTTCTTTCTTTCTTTTTATAGTAGCCATCTCAATGTATGTGTGAATTCCTACATTTTTGGCATGAATACTATAGGACTGGTGTTACTTCCTTTTCATTCCATCATATCAGGAGGCACTTGATGTCAGTTTGTCTCATGATTGGTGAGGTTAATTTTGATGATCTAGTTAAGATGATTGATACATTCTGCCACCGTAAAAGCAGATTTTTCATCCTTTATAATGTAGAAGTAATGTGTGGGGAAATACTTTGGGATTATATAAATTATGTTGTTTTTATACTTTTCATCACATATTTCTAAGTTTTTCTTTTATTTCTTTTAACAGAGTAATTATAGTTATTTTACATGTTGTATATGTTAATTCCAATTTCTGAAGACTCTGTGCTTCTGTTTTGTTATTTGTTGTGTCTATGACTCTCATTCATGGTAACTTGTTTCCTAGTATATAAGTAATTTTTTTTAAAAGATTTTATTTATTTATTTATTTGTCAGAGAGAGCGAGAGAGAGAGAGAGCACAGGCAGACAGAGTGGCAGCAGAGGCAGAAGGAGAAGCAGGTTCCCCGCTGAGCAAGGAGCCCGACGCGGGACTCGATCCCAGCTGGGATCATGACCTGAGCCGAAGGCAGTCACCCAACCAACCAAGCCACCCAGACGTCCCTATATAAGTAATTTTTAATGTGAACTATGATTTGTTCTGGAAAAATTACTTGTAATTTGTTAAGGCCTAGTATGGAGACCTATTCTAAAAAGATTTGCATTTGCTCCTGCCAAGCAGCCAGAGCTTACCATTCTAGGACCACATTTCCAGTCTTTTCTTTTTTGTTTTTTTTTAAGGTTTTATTTATTTATTTGAGAGAGAAGTATGAGCAGGAGTGGGAGGGGGAGAAGCAGACTCCAAACTGAGCAGGGGAGCCCAATACAGGACTCAGTCCTAGGACTCAGGATCATGACCTGAGCCGAAGGCAGACACTTAACAAACTGAGCTCCCCCAGATGCTGGAGCCACTTTAAGCCAAATTCATACTTGAAAGTACTTCAGATTACCCCAGGTGAATTAGATTGCACATTCATGTGAGGGATACATTTTTTCCTTGTAGTTATTTGCCCTGTTCATGGATATAGAGTAGATTTAAATGTAGTATGCCCTGGGATACCTTGGTGGCTCATTCGGTTGAGCATCTGCCCTTAGGGTGGGTCATGATCCCAGGGTCCTGGGATCGAGTCCCGCATCGGGCTCCTTACTGTCAGGGAGTCTGCTTTTCCTTCTGGCTGCCACTCTCCCTGCTTGTGCTCTCTTCTCTGACAACTAAATAAATAAATCTTCTAAAAAACTTTTGGTATACCCTCACAATGAGGATGTAGCCATTTGGGGTCCTACCATGCTTTTATAGGGGAAAATCTTCTATTGCACAAACCACCTTGAGTTTACTGAAATTATATTCTAGTGGGAAAGACAAAATCATGTATATAAAATATATATATTTTATATAAAATGAAAAATAACCCAAAGAGAGAGAGAATTATAGATTGTGAGAAGTTTGTGAGAAGAAGGAAATAGATGGGCTTCCCTTTCAGAATATAAAGGATGGAAGACATTTAAATAGGGGACTCCATCTTTGAGAAGCCATCTTT
The DNA here is from genome assembly GCF_002288905.1 of Enhydra lutris kenyoni. NCBI lineage: Eukaryota > Metazoa > Chordata > Mammalia > Carnivora > Mustelidae > Enhydra > Enhydra lutris. The sequence goes on along the minus strand of NW_019154113.1, from coordinate 3,786,134 downwards.
GAGAAGATGATATTTGATGGGTAAGTAGGAGCCAGTCAAACAGAACTATAGTAAGAGAAAAGGAGAGTGACAGGAGATGAGATCAATGTGGGTAGTAGCCAGGTCATGCTGGTCCTCCTAGGCCATGGGCAAGAGTGTGGGTTGTATTCTAAGTGTAATGGAAAGACTTTGGAAAGTATTTGAGTAGGGAATATCATGATTTGATTTTTTTTTTGTATGTAACTGTTTTATTTTTTAATATAATTTTATGAAATTACTTTTTTGTTGAAGTGTATTTTGACATACAATGTAACATCAGTTTCAGGTATACACCAGTGATTTTACAACTCTATATTAATGCTGTGCTCACCACAACGGTAGCTACCATGGGTCATTACACAACATTATTACAATACTATTGACCATATTCCCTACGCTGCCCCTTTCATCCCCATGACTTATCCGTTCCATAACTGGAAGCCTGCACCTGTCTCTCACCTTCACCTATTTTGCCCATCCTCCTACCCACCTTCCCTCTGGCAACCACCAGTTTGTTCTCTTTATTTATGGACCTATTTCTGCTTTTTTTTTTTAGATTACACATCTAAGTGAAATCATATGATATTTGTCTTTCTCTGTCCAGGTTATTTCACTTAGCGTCATACCCTTTAGGTCTATCCATATTGTCACATATGGCAAGATCTATTTTTCTTTTATGGCTGAGTAATATTCCAGTGTGTGTGTGTGTGTGTGTGTGTGTGTATGTGTGTGTGTGTGTAAACTCACAGTTTCTTTATCCATTCATCTATCGATGGACACTTAGTTTGTCTCCATATCTTAGCTATTATCAATAATGTTGCAATAAACATAGGGTGCATATATCTGATTTTTGGATGGGTGCTTGCCTTTTCTTTGGGAAAATATCCTGAAGTGGAAATTACTGGATCATATGGTATTTCTGCTTTAAATTTTTTGAGGAAACTCCATATTCTTTTCTATACTGGCCACACCAAATTACATTCCCATCGACAAGGCGTGAGGATTCCTTTTTATCCACATCCTTGCCAACACTTAGTTCTCGCTTTTTTGTTATTAGCCATTTGGACAGATGTAAGGTGACAACTCACTGTGGTTTTGATTTGCATTTCCCTGATGATTAGTGATGTTGAGCATTTTTTCATGTGTCTGTTGTGTGTATGCCTTCTTTGGAAAACTGTGTATTCCTGTCCTCTGCCAGTTTTTTAATCAGATTATGTGGGGGAGTTGTATAAGTTCTGAAATATTTTGGATATTAACCCCTTATTGGATATATCACTTGCAAATATCTCTTCCCATCTGTAGGCTGCATTATCATTTTGTTGATGATTTCCTTTGCTGTACAAAAGCTGTTTATTTTGATGTAGTCTCAGTAGTTTACTTTTACTTTTCTTTCTTTTGCCTGAGGAGATATATCCATAATTATTTTGTTAAGTCTAATGTCACAGAGATTCATGCCTGTGCTTTGTTCTAGGATTTTCATGGTTTCGGGTGTCACATTTAGGTCTTTGATCCATTTTGAACTTGTGTTTGTATATGGTATAAGACAGTAGTCCAGTTTCATTCTTCTACAGGTAGCTGTCCAGTTTCCCAAGCACTATTTATTTTAGAGACTGTCTTTTCCCCATTGCATATTTTGCCTCCTTTGTTGAAGAATAATTGACTGTATAAGCATAGATTAATTTCTGGCTTCCCTATTCTGTTCTATTGATCTATGTGTCTATTTTTGTGCCTGTATCATATCGTTCCAATGATTATAGCTTTGTATTATATCTTGAAATCTGGAATTGTTATACCTTCACTTTGTTCTTCTTTTTAAAGATTGCTTTGGCTATGGAGTCTTTTGTGGATCTACACAAATTTTGGTATTATTTGTTTTAGTTCTGTGAAAATGTTGTTGGTATTTTGAAGAGGATTGCATTAAATCTGTAGATTGCTTTGGCTAATATGGACATTTTAACAATATTTACTCTTCCAACTCATTAGCATGGGATAGTGTCCTATTTGTGTTGTTTTCAATTCCTTTCTTCAATGTTTTGTAGTTTTCAGGGTATAGGTCTTTCACCTCCTTGGCTAAGTTTATTCCCAGGTATTTCATTATTTTTGGTGCAATTGTAAATGGAATTGTTTTCTTAATTTCTTTTTTGGCGGCTTTGTTATTAGATATGATTAACTTTTAGAAGTTTATTTGAATGTTTAAAAATCATTTAAAAACTTTAATCACGGGCACCTGGGTGGCTCAGTCAGTTAAGACCTGCCTTTGGCTCAAGTCATGATCCTGGAGTTCTGGGATTGAGCTCCCAGCTCAGCGGGGAGCCTGCTTTTCCCTCTCCTGCTCCCCCTGCTTGTGCTGTCTTTCTGTCAAATGAATAAATAAAATCTTAAAAAAAAAAAAAAAAAGAATCCGTTAATCACGGGGGATGTCGGTGGCTCAGTTGGTTAAGTGTCCCACTCTTGGTTTTGGCTCAGGTCATAATCTCGAAGTCGTGGGATCGAGTCCCTTATTGAACTCTGCACACAGCACGGAGTCTGCTTCAGATTCTCTCTCCTTCTCTCTCCTGCTTATGCTCTCTCTCTCAAATAAATGAATAAATAAACAAAATCTTTAAAAAAATAAAAAATTAAAACTTTAATCACAATACACATACAATCATGTTAAAAGCCTTATAAGTGGGGGGGGGGGGTGCCTGGGTGGCTCAGTGGGTTAAAGCCTCTGCCTTTGGCTCAGATCATGATCCCAGGGTCCTTGGATCAAGCCCTGCATCGGGCTCTCTGCTCAGCAGGGAGCCTGCTTCCTCCTCTCTCTCTGCCTGCCTCTCTGCCTACTTGTGATCTCTGTCTGTCAAATAAATAAATAAAATCTTTTTTAAAAAAAGCCTTATAAGGCAACAACTCTACCAGTACTCTCTCCCAACCTACTCCAAAAATGTAGCCTTTCAATTTTAAACTTCTTTAAAAAGTATTTATCTTCCTATTTCTAAACAATATGCAGATGTCACCATTTCTTGATTCAATTATTTATTTACTTTCTGCTATAGAATATGCACATTTTTAGTATTCTCACACCTCTCCCTCTTTTTAGAGGTTCCTTTTCTGGATAAGTGGAAGTGTCCTGGAGAAGAAAATATCTATAGATTATGATCTTTGTGTTGGGGAGAGGGAGAGAAGGATGTAAAATTATAAAGATTACCCTCAATAAAGCCCACCAGTAAACAAAATCCACCCCACCAGGATTTTCATGCCTCGCAGTTAAATATGAGTGGAAAGACAAATGTTATCAAATATATGAGCAAATCCTTCAATACGAGCTAAAGAGACTGAAACAAATAACAGAAAATGGGAAGAATGAATTGTAACTACTGTCACAGAGAGATTGTAAGAGATATTTTTAAAATATGCATATGGGACTCCTGGATGGCTCAGTCAGTTAAGCATCTGCCTTTTGCTCAAGTCATGATCCCAGGTCCTGGGATGGAGTCCTGTGTTGGGTTCCCTGCTCAGTGTGGAGTCCACTTTTCCTTCTCTCTTTGCTCCTCCTCCCCCTCTTCACTTGTGCTCTCACTTTCAAATAAATAAATAAAATATTTAAAAATAAATAAAAGATATGCATACATGAAATAAAATTACATACACACAATCAATCAAAACAAGAAAAAGTTTAAGCCATGTAATAGCAAAATTTTAAATTCAGTAAAAGGTTTGAAGGATAAAGTTGAAGAAGTTTCCCAAAAAGTAGAATGAATAGACAAAGCAACAACAACAACAACAACAAACCCTAAGAAATTAAGGTAATATAATTAGAGGATTGAACCAGGACATCAGACATTTAAGTAATAAGAAGTTAGCTCCAAAAAGTCAAGAAAGAAAAGAATAGAGAGGAAAATATTAAAGAAGTAATATAAGAAAATACCCCAGAACCAGAGAATATACACTTTTCTAATGAAAAGCCCACAGTGCCTGACCAGAGACCCACTCCAAGAAATATCATTATGAAATGTTAGAACAAGGAAATGAACAGAAGATTTGAAAACTTCTAAAGCATCGGAAAATAAGCAAACAACGTATTCAGGACACAGAGTACACTAGATTTCCCAACCGCAACATTGGAAACTAGAGGGCAATAAGGCAAGGACTAAAATTTTGAGTTAAGTTATTCACAGTCTAGAATTCTATATTCAGCCAAATGATAAATCAAAGTGATGGTAAAATCATAACTTTTCAGATATGCAAGATCTATCTAGGTCTCATGTATTCTTCATCCAGAAGTTACTAGAAGAGATTATCCATCGAAACAAGGAAGTAAACCAAGATATGAGGTCCAGAATACAGGGGACCCAACAAAAGAGAGAAACAAAGAAGAGACACAGGACAACAGTTGGGCAGAAGCCTAGAGAGCAAATCTTTACAGATTGGAGCAGCAGAATGGAAGGCTTCAAGAGTGCTGGATCCAGGAAATAATGGAATCTATAAACTCTCTGTCCAGTCTGAGTGTATGGAAAACTGAATTGCAAAGTGTTTCATATAACAATTGCAGAGGTGAGAGCACTTAGCCATGGGTTCTAGGAAAATAAAACAAGTTGAAAAACAAGGCAATGATTAACTCCAGATAAAATAAAAAGTTGTATAAGAAAGGAAATAAAGTAATGGTATAATACCAAGGTCAGCACTAAACAATTTTCATCACAATAAACAAATATAGGGATTTAACCAAATATGTTGATCCACATGGAGGATAAATAAATCTCCTGCCTGAAGTTGCAAGCATTCTGGAATGAGGTGAAAGAAGAATGTGATGTCTCACCACTCAATACACAGACTCTCCCATACCCCACCCCCTTTTCAGTCTGTCAGTCTACCCTGTTGTTCTGATTCTACTCTCTAGTTTCTCTCCAGAGAATATACCTCCATTTCTGCAGGATAGGGGAAAGGAAGTTGCCTAACTAATGGGGTAGGAGAGGATATAAGAGAAAACAGTTTCTGTTCCAGCTTTCAGATAAAAACCTAGTCTCAGTGCTTCCCATCTCCCTCAATTTACATACATCTTTTGTGGTACCTGGTCCCTCCAATTAGCACTTAGCATCTCTGCAGTTCTATAGTGACAATGAACTCCCTTCTCCATGGCATTCTCCTAAACAACCACTTAGGTTTGTCCTCTCTCTACTGTTAAGACATTTACTGTTCTTCCACTGCTTTCCAACTTCTGAAATAGGTTTTCCAATATCTCCATGCTTCTATGAAGATGGTATTTTTATTTCTCGTTCTTGGGCTTGTTCTTTTGAACTGATTTTCAAGAGAAGAAAGGGAAGAAATGTTTTTAATGTTACTGTCTTAAAACTGAAAGTCCATATTGTTGCTAATATCAAGATTTAAGAGACAGGACATGAAAATCTTTGTTGACATGAATTGGAAGGAGTGGAAATACTGGTGTAATATTTCCACAAGACAACAGTTGGCAGGTGCTGGGTAGTGGCTGCTCCTTTCTAAAATGGTAGGCAGGTCACAGATTCCACCAACCCCTGGTGACTAACACCTGGCCTGCTTGACTGTTGTAAATGCCTTACTCTATTGGCTTTTGAGTTTGTGAAGCCAGCTCTCTAAGGTAAGACCACAGGAGAGGGAGGTTGAGGTGGAACAGAGAAAAAGTCATTGGAAGAGATGAGGCCAGGGAACTGAGAGGCCAAAGCGTTTGATGGTCCATCCACATGGATGTTGAAGTCATTAAAAAGTATGCCAGCATAGAAAAAGAGAGGAAGTCAGTATGTGATAATGAAGAGAGGGGGAGAAGATGGTATAGATTAAGAACATAAAATTCAGAAGGTCCAGTTTTTAGGGTTTTCTTGTTTGTTTTGTTTTTGGTATGAAAAGGAGCAAGACATGGTTTAAAAGAGGCAGTATTAGCAAGGAGGAAACTTACCCCACCTTCTGGCCTTCTTTGAGGCAAGTTGGGTCCAAGAGAGAAAACACCTTCTGCTGTAGAGGGCTGCAGGAAGAAACACTGACTTGGGGAATAGCTGGATGTCAAGCAAGGATAGCAGCTAAAGAGAATATTCCAACAAGGTGCTAAGGTCACAGGGGAGTGGGGCTTGCTCACAGATAGGGCATTCCAGAAAACAGATAGATTGCTTTGGGAGGGATGGAACTTGGGTCACCTTAACCTGAGCTGAATGAAGCAATAAATCTGGATGCTACTGGTTGGCTGGAGGGGCTTGGACTTTAGGTGGTTGCTGAGGTAAACAAGGATGTGAAGCATGTTGGCATTAGTCACAGGCCTCTCTTAGAGAAGTGCTATACAATTCACAGCTGCAATCTATTAGACAGGTGGAAAATAAATCGGAGGAGGGACCAGGGTAGCTCAGTCAGTTAAGCATCTGCCTTTGGCTCAGGTCATGATCGCAGGGTCCTGGGATTAGTTGCCAGGGATGAGTTGCCCATCCAGCAGCCTGCTCAGTGGGGAGCCTGCTTCTCCCTCTTCCTCTGCCTCTTCCTTCCCCCTGCTTGTGCTCTCTCTGTCAAATAAATACATAAAACTTAAAAGAAAAGAAAATCATAAAGTCTTTCACTTTGTATTCATGCCCTCACTCAACTTCAACAAATATTTATTGAGTGTTGCTATATACCAGGCACTGTTCTGGGTACTAGAGCTTCAGTAAACAGCACTGATATAATCTTTGTCCTCTGGACTTAGGCTTTTTGGGGTGGAAAGGTTTGTTTTTTTGTTTTTTTTTTAATCCAAACTCTTTATTTGTTATGGTTATTTTCAGATTTTCTGTGTGCTCTTGAGTTAGTGTCAGTAGTCTGGTCTTTCTGGGAATTTTTCCATTTCACCTATGTTTTTTAACTTGTTTGCATACAATCACTCATAGTATTCCCTTATAAAGCTTTTTATTTCTGCAAGATTGGTAGTAATATCTTCTCTTTCATCCAAATTTTAGTAATTTAAATCTTCTATCTTTATTTTCTTTGGTCAGTTTAGCTAAAGAATCGTCTAAAATTTTATTGAACTCTTCTAAGAACCACCTTTTGTTTATTGATTTTCTATATCATTTTTTCTAGTCTCTTTTCATTTATTTACACTCTAATCATAATTATTTCCTTCCTTTTGCTTGCTCTGGGTTTAATCTGCTCTTCTTTTCTAATTTGTAAAGATGGAAGAGTGAGCTATAAATTTGAGCTCCTTTATCTTTTCCAATATTGTGTTCCCAGTATGAATTTTTTTCTAAGCACTGCCTTAGCTGTATCTAGGTTTTATGTTATACTTTTTTCATTCATCAAAAGTTTTTTCTAATTTCTTGCATGATTTCATTTCATTGGTTATTTAGGAGTGTTTCTTTTAGTTTCCATGTATTTGTGAATTTCCCAAATTTTCTTCTGTTGCTGGTTTCTAATTTAATACCACTGTGGTTGGAGAACATACTTTGTATGATTTCAACACTTTTAAATTTGTTGAGGGCTTGTTTTGTGGCTGAATGTACAATTCTATCCTAAAGAATGTTCTATGTGCACTTGAGAAGGATGTATATTTCGCTGTTGTTGGGTGAGATACAGATGTGTTGGGTCTATCTGAACACGGTGGTATTCAAGTCTTCTAATTCCTTGTGATCTTCTGCCTTGCTCTAGCCATCATAGAAAGTGGATTTGTTGAAATATTCATTTATTATTGTTTAATTCCCTATTTTTTCCCCTTCAATATTGTAAATTTTTACTGTTTTGGTGCTCAGTTTTTATGTGAATATATGTGTCTAATTCTTATGTTTTCTTGAAGGATGGACTCTTTTGTCAGTATAAATGTTCTTCTTTGTGTTTAGTAACTATTTTAAAAGTCTATTTTGTTTGATACTAATACAGTCACTCCTTCTTTTTTTACTTTTTCCATGGTACAGGTCTTTCTATCCTTTCACTTTTAACACATTTGTGTCTTTATTTTTTTTTTTAAAGATTTTTATTTATCCATTTGGCCAACAGAGATCACAAGTAGGCAAAGAGGCAGGCAGAGAGAGAGGAGGAAGCAGGCTCCCCGCCAAGCAGAGAGCCCAATGCAGAGCTCGATCCCAGGACCCTGAGATCATGACCTGAGCCGAAGGCAGAGGCTTTAACCCACTGAGCCACCCAGGCTCCCCTCATTTGTGTCTTTAAAGCTGTCTCTCGTAGATTGCATACAGTTGGATCATGTTTTTTTTTGTTTGTTTTTGTTTTTGTTTTAGAAAGAGAAAGAGAGAGAGACAGGGGTATAGGGAGAGGAAGAGAGAGAACCTCAAGCAGATCCTATGCCCAGTGTGGAGCCAGACACAGGGTCCAATGACCCTGAGACCATGACCTGAGCCAAAATAAAAAGTCAGATGCTGAACCGACTGAGCTTCCCAGGTGCCCCTGGATCACATTTTTATATCCATTCTGCCATCTCTTGTTTTCTTTTTTTTTAAGATTTTATTTTATTTGACAGAGATAATGAGAGAGAGAGCAGGTATGGGGAGAAGAGGGAGAAGCAGGCTCCCCGCTGAGCAGGGAGCCCCACATGGGACTTAATCCCAGAACCCTGAGATCATGACCCGAGCCCAAGGCAGACGCTTAACCGACTGAGCTATCCAGGTGCCCATCATCCCTTGTCTTTTGATTGAAATGTTTAGTAATACACATTAAAAGTAATTATTGATAAGGTAGAATTTATGGCTGCCATTTTACTAGTTGTTTTTTACATGTCTTATGTCTTTTTTTTCTTCCATTTCTCTATTACTGCCTTCTTTTGTGCTATGATTTTAGAATGTACCATTTAAATTTTCTTCTTGCCTCTTTTTCTATAATCTAAAAAGTTATTTTCTTAATGGTTGTCCTGAGGATTACAATTAACTTTTTTTAAAAGATTTTATTTTTTTGAGAAAGAGTGAACAAGAGAGAGACAGAGAGAAAGTATGAGCGGGGGTGGGGGCCTGGGGAGGGGAGGGTCTGAGAGAGAGGGAGAAACAGATTCCCCACTGAGCAGGTAGCCTGATGTGGGTCTCTATCCTGGGACTCTGGGATCATGACCCAAGCCAAAGGCAGACGCTTTAACTGACTGAACCACCCAGGTGCCCTACCATTGACTTTTTAACTTGAAATAATCTAAGTAGAATTAGTACCAACCATGCTCCATTATAGCTCCATTCTCTCCTACCTCCTCTGTGCTATTATTGCCATAAAATTACATATTTATATATTATAAATGTAAATGTATAAATGTAAATAGTTCCAAATGAAAATATTTTAATTAAAAGATTTTAAAAATAAAAAATTTAAAAAATATTTTATACTCTCTCTTATATTCAACTACGCAGTTGTCTTTACCAGTGCACTTTATTTCTGTGTATGGATTCAAGTTACGGTCTCGTACCCTCTCATTTCAGCCTAAAGGACTCTTTTGGTATTTCTTTTTTTTTTTTTTTTTTAAAGATTTTATTTATTTATTTGACACACAGAGATCACAAGTAGGCAGAGAGGCAGGCAGAGAGAGAGAGAGAGGAGGAAGCAGGCTCCCTGCAGAGCAGAGAGCCTGATGTGGGGCTCGATCCCAGGACCCTGGGATCATGACCTGAGCCAAAGGCAGAGGCTTTAACCCACTGAGCCACCCAGGCACCCCATCTTTTGGTATTTCTTGTAATGTATGTATGCTGGTGATGATTTGTTAGTTTTTGTTTGTCTGGAAATGCCTTAATTTCTCCTTCACTTTTGAAGGATAATGTTGCTAGATATATAATTCTTCACCTGGAGTCCTTTTCTTTCAGCTCTTTAAATTTCTTCCCTTCTGACCCTCATGATTTCTGATGAGAAGTGAGACATTAATCTTATAGAGAATCCCTTATATGTGATAAATTGTTTTTTTCTTGCTTTCAAGATTCTTGCATTGTCTTTGGCTTTCAATAATTTGACTATTATGTATCTAGGTATGGATTTCCTTGAGTATATCATACTTAAAATCCTTGGATGTGCAGATATATATAATTTCATAAAATCTGAGAATTTTTCAGTCATTTCTTCAAATACTCTTTGTGTCCCTTTCTCTCTCCTTTCCTTCTGGGACTTTATGCATATGTTGGTATGCTTAATGGTTCTTCATAGTTTTCTGAGGCTCTGTTCATTTTTCTTCATTGTTTTGTGTTTCTGTTCCTCACACTGGATAATCTCAATTGAATTATCTTCAAATTTACTCACCCTTATTTCTGCTATTTTGAATCTGTGGTTGTGTCCTTCTAATGAATACTTATTTTTCAACTCCAAAATTTTTATTTTTAAAAATTAAAAATTTAAATTTTAAAATTTCTACCTTATATTATCTATTTGGTGAGACAAGAACTTGGGAAGTTCTCAGACTTCCCTTTATTTTTTAAAGATTTTATTTACTTGTCAGAGAGAGAGAGAGCACACACAAGCAGGGGGAGCAGCAGAAAGAACAGGCAGAGGAGAAACTCCTCGCTGAGCAAGGAGTACCATGTGGAACTTGATCTCAGGACCTCAGGATCATGACCTGAGCTGAAGGCAGACGCTTAACAGACTGAGCCACCCAGATGTCCCTCAGACTTCCTTTTAATTCTTTAGACATGATTTCCTTTAGTGAACATATTTATAATAGAGGATTTAAAGTCTTTGTCCAATCAATCCAATGCCTGGGTTTTCTCAAAGACCATTTCTACTAACTGTTTTCTTCCCTATATTGGCTATATTCTGCTGCTTTCCGAGTCCTATAATTTTCTGTGGGAATCTCGACATTTTGAATAAAAGAATATGGCAATTCTAGAAATTATATCCTTCCTTTCCCAATCCAAGGTTTATTGGTGGGGTTTGTTGTTGTTATTTTTTGTTCAGTGACTGCTGTAAAGTCTGAATTCTTTGTCATGTTTGGCTACCAAAATTTCTTCTCAGGTGCTTAGTGTCAGCCAATTATTGGACAGGAATTTCCCTAAATGTTTTTGAACCAATATGTGTCCCAGCCTTTGCTGAGAGGCCGTGTCAAGAAGAGTTTACAACTCTCCCTTAGCTTTCATTTTCTGCTTGCTACTGAACCTTAATGCAGCCAGTTGTGAGAGATTAGGGCCTTATCAGGCACTTGGTGAATATGTGCACAGGCCTTTCTCCTATGGACTCTCATTCCCCATCTGTCCTTTAAGTTTTTTTGGTTGGCCTCTTGTTAGCCCCATCTAGTTTCACTATCTCAGGCAGCTGTGATTTTTTTTTTAAGATTTTATTCATTTATTTGACAGAGAGAGAGATCACAAGCAGGCAGGGAGGCAGGCAGAGAGAGGAGGAAGCAGGCTCTCTGCAGAGCAGAGAGCCCGACGTGGGGCTTGATCCCAGGACGCTGGGATCATGACCCGAAGGCAGAGGCTTCAACCCACTGAGCAACCCAGGCGCCCCAGGCAGCTGTGATATTAAACAATTGCTACTGATTGTTTCTGACAAATGCCCTAGGAATTCCTAGGTTCTAAGCCAGGTCAAACAAAGACAAGCCCTATGGATGGAGCTTTTCAAGTCAAATAATGATAGTTCTCGGGGGATAGGGATTTTGGGGAGCTCTGAACCCACTCTGCCACCTCCAGTGGCTGCTAGCATACTGGTTTTCAAAACCAGTAATTATAAGGCTGTTGGTTTACCAGGCTACCACAGAGCTGGAGAGGAGATGTGAATTAAGCAAGTCAAATACTCTAAAGCTCACTGCTCTAACCAAGATTCAATACTTTTTCTTGTACATACACTCCACACTCTGTGGATTGTTGCAAGTCTTTGGTTAATTTCTGGAGTTCTAAGAAGGTTGATTTTGACAATTTTAGCCAGTGTTCCCTTTTTATGGAGAAGCAGATTTTCTGCCATTCTGGAAGTGCTTCTACCAGATTTATTTTTGTCTTTCATTATCCTGAATTGATCCCCTCAGCTTCCAGTTCTCTAAATTCTTGAGTACAGTGCAGTATTTTCATCAAATATCTTACAAGCAATATAAGAAGGTGGTACAAAAGTCCATAAAAAATGATGAATACACAAGTATAGACCCGATTCTTTTTCCAAAGTTCTGCTCCAAGGTCCTCTTCCATGTTTGGATATATATTTGAAATGTCAAAGATCTGCCAATTCTTCATTTTAGGCAAGAGCTAAGTCTTCAGGATACATAAAAGTGAAGTAGATTCCAATGAGCTTTACTACTGAAGTGAATGTGAAATCATGTTGGGAACCCACTAGAAGGAGATTTTTATTTTGTTCTATTTTTTGTTTGTTTTGTTTCTATTTGTTCTAATCTTCTCATACTCATTAACTTGTGTAGTGTTTAAATAGAGGTACGGGGGAATGTACTGTGGAGGGAGGGCATTATCATTTGATAGTTCTGCCTGGTGGGTGCACAGGTTATCTTGTTATCTATACTCTTCGTATATACATATTATACACACACACACACATACACACACATACACACACAGAGGCAGTCTTTGCTTTGCGGGTTCAGATGTGCCTGACATTAGCTACTATGGCTTAAATAACACCAGAGCTCAACAATATGGTTCAAATTTCAGTTATCATAGCATATTAACTGTGAGAAAATGCATAGAGTATAAACTTCCGTGGTAGCTCCTTAGTGGACAAATCACTATGTAAATAACATGTGCATCAGAATCAGTGAGCAATCACAGCAGTTCTTGCAAAGTCTGTCAGTGATTGGTTACTGCACATCTACTTAGAGTTTTGGTAATGACAGCAAAGTGTGCCGTTGTGTTGCCTCCTTTTCTCCCAGGGATAAACCCACAGAGCATTGATAAAAATGGGTAACTGAAAGAGAACTGGCCAACAAAGATGATAGTGCAGCAAAGGAAAAAGTGAAAAAGATGGAAGTGAATTAAAATTTGCATGGAATGTAAATGGTGTTATAGAAAAAATAGACAACCGTGAAAATACTGACACTGCCATCTTTTCAGAGACTCTAGATTTGCAGCCAGAAGAATTAACTGAATATAAACTAGGATGAGGAGAGTGGTTGTGACAAAAAGGATGAGGATGTTCCAGAGAATGTCACATTAAAGGAACTCTGATATATTTCACAACATGAAAGCTTAGAGGATAAACTATTGAAAGTGATCCAAACATGATGCATTACCAAGGCTCAGAAAAGATGCTCTATATAACAATTCTAGGGTCGCCTGGGTGGCTCAGTGGGTTAAAGCCTCAGTCTTCGGCTGTGGTCATGATCCCAGGCTTCTGGGATCGAGCCCCGCATCGGGCTCTCTGCTTAGCGGGAAGCCTGCTTCCTCCTCTCTCTCTGCCTGCCTCTCTGCCTACTTGTGATCTCTGTCTGTCAAATAAATAAAATCTTAAAAAAAAAAAAAATTTTACCAGAAGACCAGCCCCGTTCAAGTTACTTTTGATAAGTTTCTCTTACAAAGATATAAAACAGTTTAATTCTCAATGTTTGTAGTATTCCAAACTACTGTGTATTAAATGAGTTTTACTTTTTTTTTTCATTTCTTTATACATTTACAACCATCAATGAAGAGAGTTCGGAATGTTTTAACAAAATTTTTAAACGTCATGGAACAATCTTACATTTTCCCATTGATTATTAAGATAGTTTTGCATGGTTCACGGTCATTCCCACAGTTCCAGACTACCGTGCAAACGAAGACTGAGCACACATCATGTATATGGTATATATACCATATATATTGTATACGGTATGTGTACGTGTATACACATACGTGCATTTTGTAGAGATGCATTTTATGTAAACATAAAATCTTCAGGGACTTAGGCTAGAACACGTAAATGACTATTACAAACCATCAGCCGGTAATTATAAATTAAAGCATTTTTTTTTTTCTCTTCTGGAATCTTGTCATGGAATTCTCTCGGGCTTTAGGCAGTCGAAATGAGCTGCTGGCAGCCGCGGAGGAAACTGAGGCACGCTGGCCCGGCGGGCGGGGGCGGGGCCTGGGGGCGGCGGCCCGACCGCTCCCGCCTCTCCCGGGGAGCGAGTCCCGCAAGGCCCGCCGCCCGGGACGCCCTGGGCGCACGTGGGGGCCGCGCCGGCAGGGCGGAGGGGGCGCTGCGGACGGCGGCGGGAGCGGCGGGCCACGCACGGCGGCGGCGGGAGGGCCGGGCACGCACGGCGCCGGCGTCGGCGGGAGCGGGAGTCCCGGCCACGCGCGGCGGCGGCGGCGGCGAGGGAGGCGGTGGCGGCGGCGGCAGCGGCAGCGGCGGGAGCGGGAGCGGGAGCCGGGCGTGCACGGCCGCGGCGGCGGGAGCGGCGGGAGCTGTGGCGGCGGCGGATGGCCGAGAGCTGATCTATGCGGCGCTTGGAGGGGCTGTGTCTGCGGCGGCGGCGGCGGCGGCGGGGCCCTGCCCGCGAGCGGAGCGGGGACAAGATGAAGTACCAGAAATACCTGACGGTGCTGCAGATGGCCATCGGCGTCACGCCCTCCAACCGCGGCAGCCTCCTGCCGCTCAAGAGGAAGCTGTGGTGAGGGCGCGGCGGGCGCGGCGGGCGCGGGGTCGGGGCCGGGGCGGGCGGGCAGTGAGGCCGCCTGCGGCCCGGCCCGACGGGCGCGCAGAGCCGGGGGGCGCCGCAGCCATTTCGGAGCCCCTGGGGCCGAGCGCCACCGCGTCCCGCGCCCACGCGGGCGTGTTCCGCCGCGACCCTCGGCGGTGCCCGGCGACACGCAGAGCGGCGCGCCGCCGAGAGGGAGGGGCGGGGACCCGGCGGCTTACGGGCACCGGGGCACCGGTCTCCCGCCCGGGACTGTCCTTCCAGGCGCCTCCCCGCCAGTTCTGGCTTGGAATTTCCAGCCAGGCTTCCTTGCGGGCACAGAGCAATTTATTAGCGCTGCGTTTTCTGCTGTTTCTCAAAACCCATCTGCTGTGGGTACATAGTGAAGGGCGAGCCGCTCCCACGGTGAGGGGACCAAGTTGCGAGGTTTTAATGGCATTATCAGGGACTACATTTTATCTGCACGCGTTCCAGTTCCTCTGACCTGGAAACTGTTATTGGGGTAACGGGGAAAGATCGCCCTTAAAAGAAAAATGTCTGGAAGTTTTCCAGATCGGGTTTACACAGTTGATTATCTATCGGGTTGTATGGCGTTTTATTAGCGTTTAAATGTGGCATATGGAATCCCCGTGTGGGCTGCCTGGGTATTCCAGTTGCCTTGAGACTTAAGTGTAAGGTTCTGCCACAAAAGAAATAGTCCAGTAAAGGCATAGTGACTATAGGAAAAAAGATGCCAGACTTCTTTGCTGTTCAGTGGCTGTTTTAATTTTAAAATTTGTGGTGGGCGAGGTTCGTAGAGATTTACGCACTTTAATTTTAATTGAATTTAATTTCAAGGTTACAGAGAAAAGGAAGTGAGCCTGCTTTTAGGCGTTTGAGAAAAGTAGTTTCTGCTGTCTAAGGCAAAATGAGTGATCCGAGGACTCTAAAGATGGAGCAACCAAGAAAGAGTTTTCTTTTTTGAAAAAAGAATGCCAATAATGGGGAATTTTGGAGGTGAGAACGAAATATATGGATGGGCAGTGAAGTTCAGATTTCAGCTGTGCCACTTACAGTGTGACCTTAAGTTACTGGAGTATCTGTTTCTTGGTCTGTAGGGTGAGAATGATATTATCTAACTCATGGGGTCATAACCCAGATCAACTGAGATAATGAATGCAAAGTGCCTGCCACTATGCCGGACTGAATAATGGATCCTTAGTGAATATTAGTGTCTTCCTCACTGCCCTCGTCCATCAGTTTGTTCAAAAAAAAAAAAAAGATTTGGGGGTGCCTTGGTGGTGCAGCGGGTTAAGCCTGCAACTCTTCCTTTCAGGTGGGGTGCTGACCTGGGGGTCCTGGCATCCAGCCCCACCTCTGGTTCCGCACTCAGTATGGAGTCTGCTTGGGTTTCTCTCTCCCCCTCTGCCTCTCCCCCACTTTCCCTCACTTGAATAAATGCATTTAAGAAAAAAAGATTTATTCTGCAGAAGGTATTTTAATTGGAAGAGCAGCAAGTGACAACACATCAAAGACTAGACTAGGAATAGTTGGCAGTAATTAAGTAATGTCCATGGAAGAAGATTTTAGCAAGTATAGGAAGATTGTGCTACTATTATGAAGCAAGAAGTAGTAACGTTTGAAGAAGGCTTTTCAGGTTGATGGTGTACAGGAGGAAAAAAGAGATCAGTTCCAGCAGTCTTTCCCCTCACTCTGCTTTTCTTCTGAGCAACTGCATATTTTACTTAGATACACTTATACAAAGCACTGCATATTTTACTTAATTGTCATACACGTTTCTCCTCCTTCCCCCAACCCCCACAACTGGAATGTAAGTTGCATGGGGGCCGGACTTTTTATCCATTTAGCTCATTACTAAGTCCCCTGTAACTGGTATCTGGTACAAAATAGTTTCTGAAAAGATATGTGCTGACTAAATGAATTCTTAGTAATGCGTAACTGGGAAGGAGATTTTCTTGATATTAAATTTAAAAACTAAGATGTGGGAATAATGCTTGAGGAGCTGTTAGGCATGAATATTAGTATCGGTTAGCCACCAAGTCAGGACACGAGGTTTATTCTTTTTTGATGGAGTGCCGTTTCTGAATACATTCCTCAATACAGTTTGTGAAGAGAGGACACAAAGAAATAAATTCCAGGTAATTTTTATACTCCAGAGATTCATGTTTCAGTCAGGCAGTAAACTGAGGCCATGATTAAAAACCATCTTACTAAGAGACAGCCTGGAAAAGGCAGGAAGATTTTTGTTTAACTCTTCCGCAATATTAAATGAGCATTTCAAAATTTCTGCTCAATGTTAAGGGAATTTGCAAACGTTAATCTAGTTTCTGTAGAGGCAAAGTGAAGAGCATATGCTACAGAAACTCTAGAGTGAATGGTACATTAAACATAGATATATATAGTCCTTTTTTTTTTAAGTTGAAGAATATTGTGCTGCTTGATTCATCTATTATATCTTCTGGAATTAATTTTCTAGATAACATTCCATTTTGCCAGTGTCAGAGCCAACGGGACATGGAGGATTGAGACAGAAGACACTGTCACATGGCAAGAAGATATGTAGCTATGGGTTCTGACTCTAGAGTGATGGGTGGGACGCAATAGCAGACATCAGCAAGGGTTGTCAGACCTTGGAATGCCCTAGCTTATGCCAATTACAGGATGTGAGGGCATGCTGTCATAATTGGTTGTGGCCTATATGAATGAGGGTTTATACAAAGGTGCTGTCTCTGTTTCTCTCTCTTTAAATTATTGCAGTGTATGGAAAGACTGCATGCCTACAAAGCTTATGCCAATGGAGGTAAAGCGTAGGAGGGACTGATCCAGTGTTTTGGTCCCACATTTCTGTCTAGTTTGACCATTTGTGCTCCTTAACTTTCCTTTAGGGAGTAGCTTTCTGTCTTTCTGATTGGCTCTGCAGATCCTTTAAGGCGTATTGGTTTAGGTGGAAACTAAACCAGACAAACAGCCAGACCTGCATCAGCAGAGCCTGTAATTCTTCTCTTTGTCTCCTTCTCCAAGAAATTTAGGAAGTAGGACTGTTTGCAGTATTTGGTTCTGAATCATTAGTGTTTAAGAACCTGGAACTCAGGCCTGTTAACCTCTCCCCACAGTAGGTGTCAGTCTGTATGGCTTGCTTCCTGTGGGGGGTCTTCTGTAATTGCTGGTTATGAAAAGAAGCAGAAGGACACTGTATTTCCCAGAGCTGCTGTAACATTACTACAGACTCAGTAGCTTAAAAACAACAGAAATTTATTCTTTTTGGTTCTGGAGGTCAGAAGTCTGAAATCAAGGTGTCCTCAGAGCCATGCTCCCTTAAAGTCTCTTGGGGAGAATGCTTCCTTACCTCTTCTAGCTCCTGGTGGCTGTAGGCATTCCTTATGGCTGAATCCCTCCCTTCTCTCTCTGCATCTTCACATGGCCATCTTTGCGTGTCTGTGTCTTCTCTGCTTCTTCTAAGGATATTTGTCATTGGATTTGGGGTCCACCTGGATAATCCAGGATGATCTCATCTTAAGACCCTTCAGTATATCTGCAAAGACCCTTTTTCTAAATGGGGGTCACATTCACATGTTCCTGGGGTCAGGGAGAGTGGAGAGGAAGGGCACCATTCAGTATAGGTGCTGAGGCCAACTCTTTGCTCTTCAGTGGGTGTGAAGCCCAAATAATTGTTTCATCCTAATTTTACATTGTCAGTCCTGATTTTTGCATTGAGTGTTGTTAGGAATGTGTACACTGATCTTAGGGGGGGAAGGAGCATCATTCATTTTCTTCATGCCTCTAAATATATTTCTCCCAGTTATTTGATTCAGTAATTATTGAAGGCCACGTGACATCAATTCACTCATTCAAGTAGTTTAGTTGTCCAGTAATCAGATTCTGGAAAAAAGAGGAGCTGCCATTCATTGAACTTATTACCTGATGGGCCCAGTGTTAAGTGCTTTCCAAGCAACCACCATGTAACCTGCAGCACCCCTATGAGGAAGGTGCTGTATTTTTCCCAGTTTTATAAATGAGGTCATTGACTTGCCCAGAGTCACACATCAGGATTTATACCAGTTGTTGGGGTTAAAAACACATTTGAGCAGGGACATGACAGTCTAGAAAGGAAGAATAACTGAAAACAAGTACAAATCAACCGGAAAGTGCCCTATGGAATGTTGTTTCTCCAAGGGTGGTGCATAGCCCCCTCATGGGTCCCAGAGGTTCCCCTGATGGGATGGGTATGGCTCTAATATCCAAGTCCTTTCTTGGTTTCTTTTTTTTTTTTTTTTTAATTGTTGAGGTATGATTGGCATGTGACATCATTACTTTGAGGGGTACAACATAATAATTCAGTATTTATGTATATAGCAAAATGATCAGTACAATAAGTCTAGTTAACATCCATCCCTTTCTTAGTTTCTTTAAAGAGCAAATTATAAGCAATTATACATGTTATTATTTATAAGTACAACTAAAGGCTGGCCATTTATATAAACCTTTTTATATAAACTCTGGAGGTTTCTGAAGTCTGTTACTTACAGATAAAAATTAGCATTTTACTAGCTTTTGCTGAACCATCCTTCATAAGGATTCAGTATCCTTCTGAAGTCAGTGGCCCTGCTGTACTTAGTCGTATCTCAAGGCCTCTGTTCTTATACCCTTGTTTGTAATTCCCCTTGTTAGGGGGAAAGATGCTTTGCTATCACCCATTAGTATTAATCTGGAGTTGGTTATGGCTATCAATTCCTGATACTTTAAAATTATTATCTTGTAGAAAGATTGTTAGGTGTTACTTTTTTTTTTGGTAATTTGTTCTTGTGTAAATGCTTTGTTTTTACCATCTTGATTGTTTTTGCCCAATTCTTTGTTATTATTGAGATCTTTTCCACTAGAAATTAGAGATGGGTGAGGTAGATAAGTTTGGGAGTTGTTTGTTCCAAGTGAACCGTGGTCAGAAATACTTGTGAGCCAAAACTTCTGAGTTAGAAACAAAATGAGAGGGTGGATCCTGGGTTTCTGCCTTTTAAGCACACCAGCCATGCCCACAAGTCCCACATGGTCCCATTAGGGGAGTTAGGAAGGGAGTGGAGAGAAGAGGAAATTTTCTCCCCAGTCATCCCCTGGGGATGATAAAATGGAATTAAGAATTAGGAAAAGAAAAACTTCATTGTAAGCTAAATACTGATTTCCTCAGAGTTCAAGGGGAGATATCCAAAATGCTTGTATCTCAGTTACTAACTTTATTTTTCCTGTTGTCAAGGGCCATTCTCCTAAATATTTAAGAAATAAATCCCAGAATCCGAGTTATTCAGTGCAGACCACACAATCAGGTGGAGGGAGCATGGGACCTTGGGATTAAAAATACTCCTTGGGTGCCTGGGTGGCTCAATCAGTTAAGCAGTTGAGTCTTGAGTTTGACTTAGGTCATGATCTCAGGGTCGTGAGATCGAGCCCCACATCAGGCTCCACACTGGGCACGGAGCCTGCTTAAGATTTTCTCTCTCCCATGGGGCGCCTGGGTGGCCCAGTGGGTTAAAGCCTCTGTCTTCGGCTCAGGTCATGATCTCGGGGTCCTGGGATCGAGCCCCGCATTGGGCTCTCTGCTCAGTGGGGAGCCTGCTTCCCCTTCTCTCTCTCTGCCTGCCTCTCTGCCTACTTGTGATCTGTCTGTTAAATAAATAAATAAAATCTTAAAAAAAAACAAAAACAAAAGATTTTCTCTCTCCCATTCCCTCTGCCCCTCCCTCTGCTTGCTCATGCGCTCTCTCTCTCTCTCTCTCTCAAAATAAAACAAAACAAAACAAAAACAACAAAAAAGAAAAGAAAAATACTCCTTATACTCCATGTTTGGAAGAACTGTCTTTGATGGGCTTTTTGTATCCCTGTATAGCTCGTCTTACCTGAGTTGTAAATATTCCTCTGTATTCTTATGAGTGTCCAGTGGGAAAGTACTTGAATACACATATTTCTGCCCCAAGAGAAATACTAATTCTCAAAAACAGTGGTAAAACAAGAGAGAAGTGACATCTTAAATTCCCCTGTATCTCAGTACCCCTTCTACTTAGACATGAGATAACATTGAACATTATCATCTGGAACCATGTTTATTCCTTTTGTTTTTCTCCACCTAAGAAGAGGGGGTCATTACTGAATCATATGCTTTTTTTTTTTTTTTTTTGAACCATATGCTTTTTAACAGTTGACCTCTTAGCTTCCAAAAGACCTGGTCAGAACTTTAAAGTTACTGAAATTACTCTGTAGGAGCCTGATTCTGTGCCTAGAGAAGGCATCTTCCTCCTGAGAAGTCTGTGGGTAGGGGGGATACAGATCTGATATTCACCTGCTATGTATCAATTCAGCTCTACTCTTCAGTAATGTTTTTATTATGATCCTGGTGGGGAAGGGGAGGATCCATTCTTCTATTTATATCGATTTTTTTTTCCTGTTTTAGTAACTGGACTTGGCATTACATTGAGTTAAGTCTGATAAATTTCTTGGTTGTCCGTCATTTATAAATTTGATGTATATAAATTCTTATCACAGACTTTAGGTTTTAGGTTTGGAAAAAGGGTAAATAATAAACCTTTCTAAGTTAAATGAGAGAAAAACTTGTGAAAAATGTCTTTGTCAAAAGTTTATATTTCTTCTAATATGATTATGCCACATAATGCGATCAAAGTAAAGTGTGAGAGAGGAGGCATAATTTAAGAATTGTATATTGTTTTCAGCTGTTTTTCTTTCCCATATGCCCACTTTTCTTAAATGAAATTCTTATTTTCATGAAAGCTTTTACTCTGCAGAGAAGAGAGCAAAACTGTGCAATGTAAAACTTTTTTAATGTATTGAAAATAGTGAAAGTGACGTCAGAATTTTACTCTGGGAAGTGACTTGAAAGGTGCACTTATTAACAATTCAATGAAATAGCAAAAATGAGAATTAAAAAAACCACAACAAAAATACTGAGTCTGAGTAAACAATACCAAATGCCATCAGTGGACCAGCATTTTTGCGGTATCTCTGAAATATATTTACTAGATAAAGATAGTTCTACTCAGAGAAAAGCCTTGCAAGAACCATTTCCAGGAAATGTGCAGGAGAACATTTCTGCACAGAGAGAGGCTGATAACTTGCAGCAGCATTCCAGGGATGGAAGAAGCGGAGGACACTTGGGGAATTACTCAGATTTTATGCACCAGGTTGGTTGACGCCTTGCCTTACCAGTTTGTGACAAGCTGTGGACAACAGTGTTGCTTTCTCGCTTACCAAAGCAGTGAATGTGGGCTCTTGGGCCAGAGGGACAGGGCTGTACCTGAGATCGCTACTGAGTCCTCTGACCCAGAAGACAAGTGACTTCACAGCAGCATGTCCCATCTCTCTGCCAGAGTTGCCGAAGGCAGTCCACAGTAAATGTGACAGTGCAGAAACATGTTCTCTAATACAAATATAAGTAGACATTAAAAATCACCAAACAGTTGGAGAAAACCAGTATTAGAAGAATTACCATACTCAACAAACAAAAGAACTAATCCCTGAGAAAAATAGAAAAACCTTGGATTAAGATGGTTATTTTCAGAAAGATGCAAGAGAATATCATATGAATAAAACACCATACTAGACACTAGAAATTTAACCTTTGCTCACTAAAGTGAAAGAGAATGGCTGAATTGACAGAACTGAGAAGCAAGTGAGCAGTGTGGAGGAGGAAGCTAGAGAATCACAAAAGAACAAAGGGACAAAAGTATGGAAGAGAAATTAGGAGACCTTGAAACTATTTCCAAGGAAGGGTGGAGCTTTTGGTAGGGTTGCACTGGTGCTGGAAAAGAAGAGAAACAAAGGCATGTTAAACATCATTGCTTGCGTACCAGGAGATAAGAATACCACTGAACTCTAGATGTTGATAGAAGTATTTCAGTTTAAATAAAAGTGTGTGTGTATATATGTATTGTGGAAATGTAGAGGTACATATATATATGCATATATGTGTGTATTTATAAATATATAAATGTACATGTAAATATATAAACACGTGTATACGTATGGTTAACTAGAGTTAGAGTTGCCCTAATAAGATGTATAACTTTGAACTACTAATTGGAGAGGAGAAAGTCCAAGGGAGGGTAGAGAGAAAGAAAACTCAGTCATACTAAAAAGGTAGGAAAAGAAAAAGAAGAAAGCATTTAAATTTGAAAAACACAAACTATAAAACATGGCAGAGGAAAAAATCTAAACATATCAGTAAACGCAACAAATTTGAATGGGTTAGGTTTCTCTCAAATGATAGGGATTCTCAAACTGAGTATGAAAGAAAAGCATCCAGTCGCATGCTGGTGAAGAATCAACTAGAGTTAAAGGTACAGCTAAAAGAAGGAGGCTGGGGGGAGGGTGGAGACAGGGACCTGGAAAGGTTGAAAATACAAGCACAGAAAAACATAAACCAAGAAAAGGATAATATGAAAATGTAGTTGGGGAAATTATTAGACAGAATCGCATTTAAAGTCAAGTCTTTAATTGGAATAGGGACTTTAAATGTGATAAAAGTTTAAGTCCCTAAAAAGATAAGAGCACTGGGCGTTACACATAAGAATCGTTGAACACTACATGAAAAACCAATGATGTACTATATGTTGGCTAACTGAACATTATAATAAAGAATAAAAGAAAAGATACGCGTTGCAAACATTAAGACATCTAATACAACAAATTTGAAATATGTAAAGAAAAAAACTAATATATAAAGATCCATTGTCAAATCCATGTTCGTGGTGGGAAACTCTTGTCAATCGCCTCTTTTAAGAGAAATTAGCCCTTTAGCAAGACAAATGTAATGAAGGACACAGAGAAGTTAAGTTATAAAAGAAAATAAAAGGATATAGTCACCTTTCCATTTAAGGACACGCCCACCTCCACATGAACATTTTTCTGTACTGTTGATAGAAGCATTAATTGGGAAAGCCTTTTTGAAAAGTAGTACTTGCAACACCCAGAAACCTCTGACTCTGCATTTTCCTTCTAGTGCTCTTTCTTAAGTAAATACTGTGTTTATACCCAGAGATGTCATACATGTTCATTGCTTTACAGTTTGATAGCAAACATTTGAAAACTAAATGCCCATTGGTAGGGGAGTGGTTGAATAAATTGTGGTATGCCTGTACAATGGAATGCTCTTTAGCCATTAAAAAGAATGAAACACATGAGTTCAAGCTCCACTTTGGATATAGAGATTACTGAAAAAGAAAATCTTTTAAAAAATAGAATGAAATGGATCTGGGTTATTATGGGAAGAGCTTCAAGATATATTATTATGTGAAAAAATGAGATGTAGGGTAATGTGAACAGTTTGGTCAGTTTGCTAAAAAGTTTCAAAAGGAGATTAACACATACATAGATAAGCATGAGCATTTGTTTGGGAGGTTGTACAAAGAACCATTAGTGGTGATTATCTTTGGGTAAAGGGATGGGGATTTGTGATGAGGGAGGACAGGGAGGCTTTACTTTTCATTTTTGCATCTTTTCATACTCTTTAAATCTTCTGACTATAGGGGCATAGTACTTTTATTCTAAACTGCAGCCATACCTAGTCTATTTCATGATATTCATTCCCATCTTATTATTATATAAATCAAATTTACTTTGCTATCAGTCTATCCAGTATGTCCTTTTCAAGCAATGAGAGACCTTTTTTTTTTTTTTTTTAAGAGAGAGAGAGCACACGCAGAGGGGGAGGGGCTGAGGGAGAGGGGGAGAAAGAGAGTCTTCAGCAGGCTCCATGCTCAGCCTTGAACCCGTTGCAGGGCTCAATCTCATGACCTTGAGATCATGACCTGAGCCCAAATGAAGAGTCAGATGCCTAACTGACTGAGCCACCCAGGCGCCCCATGAGAGACCTATGCCTTTCAGATCACAACATTTTTAACATAAAATATTAAGGTCAGGATATTTGAAAAGTATACCAACATGGAACACACACAAGCAGGAAATTGATCATAAAATAAGGAAACCGATTTTCATAAGCCACCCTTAACAAATCAGTCTCACTACTTAAGTCTCTGTCATCTCTAAGACGATAATCCACTAAGCAGTTTCCTCCCAGGTTCCTGGGGGCACCTTCTAAGTCTGTCAGCAGCAGTGGCACCGAAATGATTGAACACATAATGGTCTTGAGTGTGTGTTGATGTGTATGAGCATGTGTCCCAGTGTGCATATATGTAGATAGCTTTGATTATTTACCACTTCTTATCTGTGTTTTCTTGGTTCTGTAACCATGCTGAATTAAGTGTTGACTGTTATGTTTAAAGCTTTAAAAGTTATGTTCATGCTTTAAAAAGTATGCTGAACGGTATTTATGCTTGTACACAATGATAGCTGACTTGCACCAAGTGTGCCGGGCCCTGGGCTGAGCGCTTGAGAAAGAACTACCCAGAGGGGAGCAGATGCCTCCCAGTTACCTAGGAAACTTCAGTCTGGCCTTAATTGCTTCTTTGATGGTCAGAGTTGACTTCTAGTGAATCTTAATGTAGAAATGTTTGACCCTGTCAAGAGAAATTTCTAAACCAGCAAGTTACTAAGAAATACTTAGAAAGCGTATCTCCTCAGAGCTAGATCCACTGTGGTTCTTTGCTTCTTGGCTGAAAAAGGAGCATGATGTTTCCAGAGCTATCCTCAAGTAAATACTTATCTCATGCTTGAGAAACGTATCTACCTGCAAATCCGTCTTTTAAGTGTTTTCCACTTCTTGCAGGGTAACGCCATCCTCTGAAAATCCGAATGGTGCTACTTCTAGCATCAGCCAAGGAAAACCTTCTTTAAGACGAATAAAAGGGAGACTGCACAGAAGCAAAAGCCTTGATAGCATCGATTTCTGTGAACTCACTGTAAGTGCACTGTGTAGTAGTTCTTATTTTCAAAGAATATGAAAATTTTGATGTCATTATTTTGATTTTTATAAAAGCACAATAGTCTTATTTTGTCATGAGCATCTTTTTGCTGTAAAAATTGGCTTATCCAACAGGTTACTAACCAGAATGCTTTGTTAACTGATATCCATATGAAACATTTAGAATTAATGATTCTGATTCAAAGACCAAGATAAAGAAATGCTTCCTGATCTGCAACAAAAATTAAAATAAGTTCAGCGAAGTATTAATGTAAACTTCTTAGAAATTACAAATCTGAATGTTAATGTAAGTAGGGATCTCAGTGTTTGATTAACCCCAGATACTCACCTTCCTGGCAGGACCAGAAAATAGTGTTACTTAGCTATTCTTAGGACAGATCCTGATTCAGTTAATGTTGGTGCTTTCTTTCCATTCTAAGTGATTAACATTAGTGGCCATGTCCTTTTTATTTTTTTCTGGACCAATTGATGTTTTTTCATGTGGGTGTGTGATACATTCATGAATGTTTTTAGAGGAGCAGGAACACTGGCACTTTCAGTCCGCACTGTCCTTTGCTATTAATTATATTGCCTAGTTCATAAGAGATACTATAGTACTATTAAGGATATAGTAGAATTTTCTTTGCAGTAAGATTTTATTCAAATTTATGTATTGTAGGGGTCAGTGGCAAATTAATGGATATTTAGGATGTTGAAGAGACCAGATGTGTTTACTTCTTCCCTTCGAGCTCTGAAAACTTCTGAATTATAAAAGTACCATTGACTATACCTGTTTCGAACAGTGGTAACAGAGCCTTTCTTCTTTGAGGATATGACTTCTGCACCTTTTATCTATAGTTGATGAAAACAGAAGTTCAGTAAATGTGGATACTCTATCTTTTAATTTATTCTTATTAAAATAATTATAGTCAGTTTTGCCTAAAAGTGTGCTTGGCCATTTTATGTCGTAAGACAGCAGAAGGTGAAATGTGACCTATCAGAAGACATTTAAGCAATAACTGAGAAAAAACAGTAAATTTTTGCTAAGTAAAACTAGCAATTAAAATGACTAAAGGAAACATAAGCATGGTGTAAAATAAGGAGGATTGCTTTGCAGTAGTGAAACACTGAATTGAGAAGTAGATTTGAATTACTTTTTGGAATATAAAAATGGAAATTGGAATTTTATCAGGTCCTTTTTATGGTACTAAACGTTGTCATTATGGAAGGTAGTCCAATAACAAATAAGTTTGGCATGTCACAGAGCATGTTTGCTTGCTTAATCACGGTCTCTGTGGTTGGGGAAGATAAAATATCTGTAGAATATGACAGGAAAAAAAGCTTTACTTCATGTACTATTGCTTTCAGTTTCCCAGAAATAGAAATAGATTATTTCACCTATGAGGAAAAGTTGGCAAATAGATCTGTCTTTTTATCATGACAAATATGTCTTAAAACTGTTGATAATTCATTTTCTTCCTTGTGCCATGCGAGAGTTGATCTGGCTCAAGTGAGTGTGTGGTTCAAGTGAGGAAAAAAATAACACTACCCAGGTGCAGTTAACATCTGCAGAACTAGTTTCTTTCTTTTTGATCATCTTTCCTAGTTGACCTTATTTCAAAAGTGAAATGTCTTAGCATCCCTGGAGCGAAGGCATTTGACACTGAGGTTAAGCGGGAGAGATAAAGTTGAGGTTGATGGAAGGTCCACTGTCTTTCAGTAATGAGAATATATTATTGAAATGTAATTGCAGTTCACCCTTGAAGATAGCAGGGGTTAGAGGCGTTCAACCTCCATGCAATTGAAAATCCACATATAACCTGAATCCCCCCTAAACTTAACTACTGATAGCCTACTGATGACCAGGAGCCTTACCAATAATCCATTAACACATGTTCTATATGTTATATGTATTTTATACTTTATTCTTAAAATAAGCTAAACTGGAGAAAAAAAATGTTAAGAAAATCGTAAGGGAGAGAAAACACATTTATAGTACCGTATTTTAAAAAATCTGCATATAAGTAGACCCATCAGTTCAAACCTATGTTGTTCAAAGGGTCAGCAGTACTGCAATAGTTAGACTTTTGTTGAAATTGGAGTTCCTTTTCCTTCTCAGGTTTTTGTAGTCATGCGTGGTAGGACAGCAATCTTTGAAGACTTCTAGATTCTTACAGATTTTTACAATGAGCATGTTCCATTTTTGGGAAAGCAATAAACTGCTTTTCCAAACAATAGAGAAATTTTTAAAAAGAGCCTAACAGCCTGGCTACTCCCACCATCTACTGTAAACTATGGCAATTAATATTGTAATACTCAAAATACATAGGGACATATAACGTCTTTAGCAAGGGGATGAAAAGGATGTTTTCCCCTCCACTTCTTAAATTGTCTTTTTTTTTTTTTAAAGATTTTATTTATTTGACAGACAGAGACCACAAGCAGGCAGAGAGAGAGAGAGAGGAGGAAGCAGGCTCCCTGCTGAGCAGAGAGCCCAACAACGTTGGGCTCGATCCCAGGACCCCGAGATCATGACCTGAGCCGAAGGCAGAGGCTTTAACCCACTGAGCCACCCAGGCGCCCCTTAAATTGTCTTTTTAAAAGAAGAAAGTGCTGGGGTGCCTGGGTGGCTCAGTCAGTTAAGTGTCTGCCTTCCGCTCAGGTCATGATCTGAGGGTCATGGGATTGAGCCCCATGTTGGGCTCCATGCTCAGTAGGGAGTCTGCTTCTCCTGCTTCTGCCTGCTGTTCCCCCTGCTTGTGTGTGCGCTCTCTCTCTCTCTGTGTCAAATAAATAAATAAAATCTTTAAAAATAAATAAATAAAAGAAATAAAAGAAGGAAGTGCTACTCTCAAAAAGTAGATTAGAAAAGACTCTCACAGGAAGAGAAAGGGATTCAGATCTGATTCTGTCACACAGTTGACTGTAATGTAATTGTGGAAAACCAGATTTTAAAGCCTTAGCCACAGTGTCTACAGGGTACTTACTTGGTAAATGATGATCGGTTATATAGGAATAGATACTTCTTATCCCTTTTAGGAAATAGTTTAGCCACCATAGGTATCTCTCGTTCAAAAAAACTGAAAATTCTGTCACACACTATTTTTAAAATCTGTAAAAATTTTTATCAGATGTATGGCTTCCTTTGACTGCCAGAGTAACTGGCAAACCTCAAAGCAGGAAGATTTGAATTTAGTTCATTATCTCCAGTCATGTGCATATATCAAATTTGCATGACCAGCAGAATAACATTTATATTTTTATTTTCACATTTTACTTTTAACTTTGCCTAATAAGAAATACAATTTTTATTGCTTTTGGAAAAACATAGCAAACAGAGCAAGAGGTCTACTTGCTATGCATTCAAGGTCCCAATTTCTGGCTGAGAAACCTCAGGTTCCAGCTGAGATGGTTGGCTTTGGTCCCGGGCGTCAGATTGATGCCATTTCACTCCTAGGGAGAGGTGATTGTTTCAGCTCTCTCTGTGGGGATTAAATGGGATGGGCATTCTAGTTCATTTTGTAAACCCTACAGCATAAATGACTGACTTCCTAGTTCACTGGAGGAGACTGGAATCCATCCAGTCTCACGAGTCCATGAGACCAGAGATCCCAGAGATCTGTGGCACAATTTTCTTAGGCAAGGCCTGGACTGGACAAGTCTGTAGTGAACACGTTTTGCCTGGATAACCTAAGCCTTTCTTCAACATGTTTTCATGGGTACAATGCTATAAAACCAAGTGACAAGTCCTTTTGTTTCCCTCAAGGTAATGGAGTGATATGTTGATAATGGATATGGAGAAGAAAAGTGACCATTTGTCTTTGGACTGACTCAGTTAATGGTGTTTATATGCTAAGCTGTTGCATATCATTCTATGTCGTTGCCTGTTGGGAGTGATTAGGTGGCATCGACTCTTGTCTCTTCCTCCCTCTCAGATTCTAAGTGTATAGTCAAAACATTTTTAGTGATAATTTAAAAATTCAACAGATTGCTTGAAATTTTACAGCTTCTCTTGATTATACATCCTTCCTAAAACAGGAAAATGGAGCCAGTTGAGTAGGATTCATTCAGTGGGGGAGGCTATCCTGAATATAGACTTACGCAATTTGTTTCCTCCTTCGTGGGTGTAAATCTGGATTGCTAATTTTTTCTTTCTGCCAACAGAAAAATACTACAAAAAGTTTTATGCACAATAAAGAGAAACAATGAACCAATTAATAGTTTATGGCTGTGTTCCCTTAGCCTTGGATGAGAGACAGTTTCACTCGTCACCAAGAACCATTAGGCAAAATGATGCATTTCAAAATCTTCAGCGGATTTTTTTTGCCATTAGAGGAAAAATCTGTGATAATAAGACATTATTTGGAGTATTACATTTGTGTACATTTCTGGGCTGATAAGTCACGTTTCACTGCTGCCTGAGTATAATGTAGTTCTATGTTTTATTTTTTTTAATGATCAGAGATTTTTCTCATTTGAAAAGCTCCTTTTTTCTCCTGATAAAGAGGAGTCTCCATGTACGCGCATAGAAAATACTGGTAACCTATGGAGATATCAGTGATAGAAGTTTTCTCCTTCTTCCTCTACCCTTCAAGACCTTCTCCGTGAGATCTGTGGGACCCCTGAGAGATTCTAGAGCCCTGTTTTAAAACTAAATATCTATTTGACTTTGAAGACTTAACAACTTTGCTCTCTTCTTGGCATGATGGGGTGCCTGACTGGTGAATAAGGAGCTGGGCACCCCAAGGTGAGAAAATGGTGGAAGGTGAACGTGTGAAGGGACACTGAACACCAAGTTAAACTGCCTCCCATTTTGTTGGGAGGAGGCCAAACACTTCTCCCCTTTCTCACTAGAGCTCAGGATGGAAAGAACAGCTGTGCACCCAGAGCAAAGGCCCCCAATGCTCACTACTATTTCTTCTAGGTTCTCACTCCCACTCGATCACCACTGTCCTCCTCACCATGGGAATGAGAACCTAGAAGAAATAGTAGTGAGCATTGGGGGCCTTTGCTCTGGGTGCACAGCTGTTCTTTCCATCCTGAGCTCTAGTGACATGGGCATCTTTCTGTTCACTTTTACAAATCTCTGTGTCATTTGTAGGTGTTGGCCCCCAGATTGCCAGCAGATCTCCTCACTGTGCCCTCAACACTTACTGCATGCTTTGTTCCTGATTGTATCACAGGCTTCAGTTCCTCAGAGATAGGGAACATGTCTTTTATATTCCTCTGAACAGTAGCATGACAGATTTTTTTTTTTTTAAGATTTTATTTATTTGAGAGAGAGAGCATGAAAGGGGCGAGGGGCAGAGGGAGAAGCCAGCTCCCTGATGAGCAGAGGGCCTGATGTGGGACTTGATCCTGGGACTCCAGGATCATGACCTGAGCCGAAGGCAGTTGCTTAACCAACTGAGCCACCCAGGTGCCCTAGCATGACAGATTTTACGCTCGTTCAGTATTTGTTGGTTTATTATTGGTTGACCGATTGTTTCCTGGGCTGACTGTGGCACGGCAGCTCAGTAGAGAAAAGCTTGGAGACCATTAAGTGTTAAAATAGTGGGTATTGGGGCGCCTGGGTGGCTCAGTGGGTTAAAGCCTCTGCCTTCGGCTCAGGTCATGATCTCAGGGTCCTGGGATCGAGCCCCACATGGGGCTCTCTGCTCAGCGGGGAGCCTGCTTCCTCCTCTCTCTCTGCCTGCCTCTCTGCCTACTTGTGATCTCTGTCTGTCAAATAAATAAATAAAATCTTTAAAAAAATAGTGGGTATTAAGAAGTAAGAGGAGATATAAAATGATGTAACTCATTTGATACAGAGTCAGGTAAAGTGACATACTCACTCTGTTGGCTTTTCTTATGGGAAAGATGCCTGAATACCAAGAAATACGGGGGACATTTTTGGAATAGCCAAAGTAGATATCGTGGTGCCATTAGAGATATTGGAGGTGGGAGTGGAGATGGCGGTGGTGGTATTTGGCGATGGAGGTAGAGGTGGTGATGAAGGTGGAGATGGTGGAGGTAGAGGTGTATATACCCATTATCATCAGTTTTTTGTTGAACCTTTTGAGAGAAAACTGTAGGGATGATGTCCCACAACCCCTAAATTTTGAAGCGGTAAGTTTCCCAAGGCAAGGTCATTCTCTACTTATCCACCATGTAACCAAATCAGGAAATCAACACTGACACGATGATTCAGTCCAATCTATAGTTCCCATCCCAACTTCACTACTTTCCCAGTGGTGTCTCTCTTTCCTTTTTGGTACAGGATTCCATCCAGGAACATGCGTTGGTTTTAGGTGTCATGTTTTGTCCTTGACAGTTTTAAAGAATCCTCAACTGGAGCCATTCAGTGTTTCTCATGACTAGATTCAGGTCATGTGTTCTTGGCAGGAATGGAGGACCTGCCCTCACAAGTCCCAGTTTACGGAGCATCTGGCTTCCTCGCTGGCTTGGGTGTCAGGGAACTGGACATAGGAGCGTGCTGTGGCTCACTCCCAACGCTCCCTGAGGATATACATTGTTCTAGGGTACAGGAATCTACCAGAATTATCCACCTCATTAATTTTCCAAAGTGAGGGGAATCAGAATTTTGAGACTTTTGTGCAGAACAAAGGAATCTGGCTACTTATATACGTTTTGGACTTCCAGAGGCCAATCTGAATCCAGTTTGCTCATTGACAACCAACCAGTAGTAGATGGTGTGCCCTTAATGGCTACTGTCTTCATTAAACAGAATATCCTGATATTTCTAAGGGGCTCTTACAGACAGCTTTACAAGGACTCTTGTTTTTTAAAAGATTATAAGCATAATGTCTATAAGGTATCTATTCCTGTAAGTGTTGTCAGCCTCCACCTTTATCTAACAGGTGTTTTGGATTGGTTCTACAGGTCAGAATTTTGTCTCTGTCTTACACCTATGCCAACATCTCCCTTCTTTATTTTCTTTTCACTGGCCACTGCTGCTTGAGAAGTTTATTGGCTCTGATTGTAGGCAGGATTTTTGTTCATCAAAACTGAATAGAAAATATAGATAGGCCTTTTAGAAATTTAGATCTTAATGAAAACAATAGAGAAGTATTATTTAAAAAAAAAAAAGAATATGAGGTCTTTGGTATTTTACCTAATGCTTATTTCATAGTCTGTTTTGAAAGCAGTTCTTTGATTTTGTCTCTTTTTCTAGGGCGGGCTTAGATTCCATCCTTGTTGGTTGGGCTGGAGAGCAGCCAGCCACTGTCCTCTCCCTGTCTCTAGCCACAGCCTTGCTTCTCTTCATGCAGATCAAGGCGCCAGCCCCACAGTCAGAGTATACCCAGGCCTCATTGAGGTTCATCTGGGACGCCTCTCCTTCATATCTCTCAAACACACACACACCACCACCACCATCATCATCCTCTCCGCTGTTCCAGTTGCCTGATCTAGTACAGAGAGCAGAAACATAAACTACCAACAATAGTGGAGGCAGTCCAGGGTGCCTCCAGGGAATATGGAGTGCTCGCCTCGACCTCTTAACAGCAAAGAATCACAAACAGGTCACCCTTGAACGGAGTCTGGGAGGGATGCATCTGACTTTGTGGGGAGAGTAGGGAGGAGGTCATCAGGTTGAAGGAGCAGAATGAGGAGTGGAGACAGGGCTAAGAACTACCAGGGGTGTGGAAGGACATTACAGTTTGTTCTGAACCCCAGAGCTCTGCAGAGATGCCTGGGGCTGGGCTGGGTGTGTCTTGGGCCCCCATCCTCCTCTCCAGCAGTAGTAGCTCTGTTTGATCTGTTCTACTGGAAGGTGGGAGAGACATACAGCATTTTATCTGGGGGAAAAAAAAAGATTCTGTCCCTGTGATGGCTTTGTGAACTAAGAGGGCTAATACCAGAGAACCAGAGAACACTAGTTCAAGGGCGGTCGAAAAGTAGAACAGTAAGCCAGAGAAGTTCATGGATAGATGTTAGAGAAGCTGAGGAGGCCATTTTCCAGAAGGGAGTGAGTGATCCACAGATACATGTGGCCTCAAATAGCCGGGGGAGGACAAGGCAACTTGCACCTGCCCGTGGGCAGAGCGAGGAGCGAGAACTAGAGCTTATCTTTTCCTTTGTTTTTTTTTTTTTTATCTTGAGAAGAGGAATAGTGTAATTTTTTCATACAGACACAGAACAAAGAGAGCCATCAGCACTCTGAAATCTACGCAGCTGATGTCATGGACTCTGGCCGTTACTTCATGTTTCTGACAGTTATGACCCCAAGTCCTCCAAATCTGAATGGGGCACACGACGGTGGACCTCAGCCTCCGGGTGCTGTGCCCATGGTGGTGAGCAGGCACAAGGTGAGGAGGGGACGTTTGGAGAAGGTTGGTGACATTAGCCAACGCTAGCAGGGTGGCCTGGCAGACCGAAGAAGGTTGAAAATACAGAAATAAAAAGAATATATTCATGTGTGCTGAATGAGTAAATGTATGGAAACGATTCTTCTTTAGCTAAAATGGGTCTGCTTCAGGTTCTCAGAGGAGATCTTGTATTTGTTTTTCACTCAATGGACGGAGTCATTATATTTCCCCATTTGTTATGGAGCAAAATAAATAACCTCTGAGGAACGTAACAGATAATGCAGTGTTTGCGTGTGTCTATGGGCGAACACATTACTTCCAGCGTGGAGAAAACTGGACGCGTTTCTGTTTGAAACAGACATCGTTGTGTTCCTGGATGAGAACACATTAACTCATCTGGTCATTACGTGACTTCTGAGCATTAGAACAGAAGCAGAAATCTCAGAATGTGTTGTTTGCCGTCTCTCTAACGTGTTTTATTTTGGGCAAGCCGCACGAGTCATAGTAGCTAACATTCAGGGAGGACTGACTACACCTGGTGGAGAGGCGGAGTGAGGGCCACACACAGTGAGCGCCTCTTCTCCCCGGCTCAGGGGGGCCTGAGAAAGTAAATCCAGGAGGAAGGGAATCATTCCATTTCCTCAGTGCTTTCCTGTTTTCATTCCTGTAGCCAATGGAGGCATGAAATACTGAATTCTCTTCTGTGATGACTTCATAGCTTGCAGGAAGCCTCCTCCTTCAGAGCCTGCTTTGGGTGCTGCCACCAGACCCAGTCTTCCCCAGATCTCCTCGTGGCCTGTTTGTTCTGGATGTCCCTCACATTCCACATGTCCAGAAGTCCCACTGTGAGAGTCAGTAAAATGATCTTGAACAACAGCAGTTTTCAGATTATTCGAGCTAGTTTTCCACTTCGGAGGCACTGAGAGCCTGGCCCTGAGACTGAGAGACAGTACAGGTTTGGGAAGCACCCCGCTTTGGAAAGTACATGGGTGGGAGCCCGAGAGGATGGGAGCATTCCAGGATGGACCCCAGGCGGCCGGAGCTGGGAAGGAAGCGTCCCAGACCACAGAGGGGGTACTAGACACAGAAGGAATACCAAAAGCCCAAAGCACTGAGATGCCCCATTTGCCCCAGGACCAAAGAAAGTCGTATATGACCTTTACATACAACTTTAATATTAACTAAAAGACCATATGCAGTGAAGCATTACCAGCAAAATATGTTGTGACCAGGAAAGATGTCATTTAAACTGGGCCTCAGCATTGTCTCACAATGTCGTTGAATGTTCCTGTTGGCAGAAGCCACACGTGAGAACCTCAGTAAGTAAGGCCCAGTCAGATACAGCCAATGTCGTTATAGCTAATTGTTGTATGTTCTCACTGTCCAAGGCACTGAGTCTGAGAAGGGTAGAGTTTCTGCTTAGGAGGCTTTATTCTGAATCTTTCAACAGCCAGAG
This sequence comes from Enhydra lutris kenyoni, assembly GCF_002288905.1. Classification (NCBI taxonomy): domain Eukaryota; kingdom Metazoa; phylum Chordata; class Mammalia; order Carnivora; family Mustelidae; genus Enhydra; species Enhydra lutris. The sequence goes on along the minus strand of NW_019154113.1, from coordinate 3,751,005 downwards.
GTGGGTATTTCACAGGATTATTTTAGAGCAGAATCTTCCCACCCCTGCAGCTGGCCACATGGGGGCAGGGCTTTCTAGCAAGTGCACTTGGGCAGCTGGAACAAGGCCGTCCAGCTGGGGTCCTTCTTGGCTAAAAACTTCACTTCATGCTCCCTAGTGGTCACCCACAGTAACTCAACTGAAATTCGTGGTACACGGACTTCCGTGTAGAAATGAAAGTGGAAAACCGGTTACAATTTGAAGTTATTTTGGATGTTTGAATTGCTGGAGGTGGTTGATACTTGGAGAGGTGCCCCCTAGGGCAGAGTGAACTTTTGAGCCTCTCTGCTTGTTGAAAGGTGATTGCTAAGTCAAGAGCTTTGATGATTGGAGGAATCGGACAATGGAGGCTCTGCTTTATTCTTTGGGATAAAAAACAAAAGTGCTTCTACCCTTCTGTAAGGACTTCTGTGTTACCAGAAAGAAATCAAGCTTTTTTTGTTGGTGGTTTTTGTTTTTTGTTTTTTTTTGTTTTGTTTTGTTTTTTTAAGTAACCTTGTTGAAATTCTTTAAAACTAGGTATATTTCTAGATACCAAACAGGGTTTAGTTTGTGATCTTTTTAAAATTTTTGTTTTGGTGTTTTTTGTTTTGGTATTCATTTCCATGTTTGTTATAACCTGAGCCACCTTTGTAAGCATTTATTAACTTTGTTTCTCCATTCCTGTTATGCACTAAATTGAAAGATTTATTATAATTAGAGAATGAAAACCGTAAACTAGCCTTTAACATATTTTTTTTTCCTTCTGATCCAACTGTACTTTGGGTTACCGCATTTTATGTGGATAACACATAATCAGTGGCGTTTTCTTACTATTTCAGCATGAAAATTCATTTTCAACATTTTGGAAATTATATAATTCAATATATTACTGTTGCTGCTACTTACATTTTAAAAACCTGTTTCACCTTTGGCTTCCACTCTCTGTTTCGTGTTCACAGCAGAATGTTTTAAATGGACTATTTAATTTTAAGTGGTTTATAAGTGTTGATTTTTTTTCTCCCTTAAAAATGTTAGCTAGGTCCAGTAAGATAGGAAAGACATGCTCATGCTTTGAGGCAAGGCCGTATTTTAATTCATCTAAACAGTCTTGGTATAACGTTAGATTTACCATTTACCATCTGATAAAAAAAAAAAAAATCTGTTAGTTTTTTTTTTTAATGATAAAGAGAAATGTTTTCCATTGTACTTTCTCATATCTAGGTGTATTTTGGACCAGGGCAAAAGAACAGCCTGGTTAGAGCTACGAGGTAGTTAAGAGTGTCATTAAGGAAAGGATTCCAGAGTCAGGCTTTGCCCCTCTTGACTTATTTTCCAGATGATGAATGCACTAAGTATGTCTTGCATGTCATTTTCTATCATGGACTGGGTCAGTGGTGTTTATGTTAGGTTACATACAGACGGTCCCCAACTTATGATGGTTCAACGTAGTAATTTTTCACCTTTACAGTGGTGCAAAAATGATGTGCATTTCAGTAGAAACCATACTTCACATTTTGAATTTTGATCTTTACCTAGGCTGGCAATACACTGCTCTCTCGAGATGCTGCGTAGTGACAGTGAGCCACAGTGCCCAGTCAGCCAAATGATCATGAGAGTAAACAACAATGCCCTTGTGACCGTTCTGTCCCTATACATCCATTCTCTTCTTCCCCTTCTGTATAGTACTCAACAAATTATAGGAGAGATTCAGCTCTTTATTACAGAATGGGCTTTGTGTTAGATTATTTTGACCAACCGTGGGCTACTGTGAGTGTTCTGAGCACATTTAAGATAATGCTAGGCTAAGCAGTGATGTTTGATAGGTTGGTTTTGTTAAGTGCATTTTTGACTTACGATCTTTTCAATTTACAATGTGTTTATTAGGAATATAACCCTACTGTAAGTCAAGGAAGAGCTGTACTTATTATCTTCACACATCATGTGTTGATCGGTATCTGATGACTGCTTTTCAAAGTTATTTTTTAAAAAGATTTAATTCATTTATTTTGAGGGAAGGGCAGAGGGAGAGAGAGTCTCAGACAGACTCCACACTGAGCGTGGAGCCTGCCGTTGGGCTCTGTCTCATGACCCTGAGATTGTGATCTGAGCCAAAACCAAGAGTCAGAGGCTCAACTGACTGAGCCAGTCAGGTGCCCCTGCTTTCCAAAGTTATTAAGTCCTGCTGTGTTGTACATTCATGAGGAAATACTTTAGTACCAGTTGATTTTAGCATGCCATTGTTTCTTAGTTTTCATTTCAGAATATACAATATATAAATATACTGCTATTTTTTTGTATGTTTTCTCTGATTCGTTTTGGATCTTTTTTTTTTTTTTTTAACATAGAATCAGTTCCTTTGGATGGTATAAAATGAGAAAGTCAAAAACTTATCTGATAGAAACCAGCACATTTGGAAGCCTCAGGATCCTCAAATCTTTGTTCAAGATTTGATTTTCCAGCATATTACTACCTGATACTATGCTTTTTTTTTTTTTTTTAAAGATTTTATTTATTTGACAGAGACACAGCAAGAGAGGGAACACAAGCAGGGGGAGCGGGAGAGGGAGAAACAGGCCTTCCGCAGAGCAGGAAGCCCGATGCAGGGCTCGAGCCCAAGACCCTGGGATCATGACCTGAGCTGAAGGCAGACACTTAATGACTAAGCCACCCAGGCGCCTGATATTAGCCTCCTTTTCTTGGTTTTTGACTGATAGAATAGTTTCAGAAATAGTTTACTCTTAAAATGGTGGTCTTCTCTGAGCATAAATCCTGTAGCATTCATGTTATATAGAATCTATAATTAGGAAATATTATAGAGCCTATAACAGTATTGTTTGCAGACTCACTGAAAGAGGTATATGAATTTCAGAATTTGGTTTTAACACTTAAAACTACTGAAAATAAGTAGTAAATGAAATGAACCACCTGTAACAGCATGAATGTTTGTTCATAGATTTGATGTGGGGTTGGTTGGAGATGAATAGAAAATGAGAGGAAACAAGGGAGTGGGGCTTAAAGTGACAGACCAGCTATCCAGCTGGACTTCACCAGAGTAGCCAGTGTTCCTTGCGCGTTCATTGACATCGCTGGAGTGCAGATACCGGGTGTACAAGCTGAAATTAAGCCCGGAACTGGTGATCACAGTTGCATATGTGAGAGAGCAAGCCTCAACTTGGAGAACCAGCGGGTGGCCCTCTAGACCCAGCCATGGGAAGGTCAGAGGCTTGGTCTGGGTGGCTTAGGAACTTGCTGGAGTTGAAGCAACAGGAATGAGTATCAATGTCTACAGTAAGTTGGACCCGTGAAGGCAGGTACTGAAAACATAAAGTAATACAATGAAAATTGAGCAGATCACTATATTCAGTATGTAGTGGAGTGGTAACTGTACTCTACAGACATTTGTAATTTTTAATATATGCCATTTTTTAAAAATGAGAGCATAGTAAGTATCTCTGTTTGCCTAGAGAAGCCTTTGAGATACCAGAGGGAGAAGGAGGTGGTTGGAGGGCTCTGCTGCTGTGGGGATGGAGAGGGAAGGATGGAATTCAAGGCACCCTAATGGGAAGCTTCCCGCCCCCAGAGGAGGAATTGTGTATTCGCTTGTAGAGTAAGTTAGAGGTCAGGAGGCAGCTTCATTTTCTAAATTGACACTGAGATTGTCACTTGAGGAAGAGGTGAAGAGTCTATGGAGAGGTGACAACGTAGAATTGCTACTGAGGGCAAAGGAGAGGAAATGATTGGGAACATGAGTAGAGACTGCCAGGCACGGTTGAGGGGCCAGCAGAGGTCAGAGACCATGACTCAGACTTGGGACAGCAATGAGATCTGGCCTGGCTGGAAACGAAGGGCGTGGGCGGTGAGACAAGAGAAGAGAGGCTTGAGATGGAAGTTGAGAGGGTGATTGAAGTGAGGGTTCATGCAGAGCAGACTGATGATGCAAGGAAGTGAAATCAGAAGGGATGGGGGAAGCTGGGGCCTTCATCCAGAAGGTGAGAACTTTGACCTGAATGCTGGATGTACACATTTGAATTGTCAGGGGGAACTGTGCTGGCATTGGGTGTGGACTGATGGAACAGGGCCTGTAGTCAGGGTCATTCCAGGACTGGTGAAGCCAGGAATTTTAAAGTCATTCAGAATGATCATGGCCATGGGTGAAGAAGCAGGTATTCGAGTATTCATGATTCCTCCCTTGGAAAGCCTGGTTACTGGCATGTTGCTCTGGGAGGCCCTCATGAAGCCATAGCACCTCATGGGAGACACAAGAATTTTAAGAAAATACCTAACGTCATTGCTGAAAGACACAGGGTCTTAGAGAGTCAAGTCATTACTGATAATTGGAACAGAAGAAGAGAGTACAGAGTTTAGAAGGTAAAAATAAAGAATCTAAAATTAAATGAAATTTTAGGAGAAACTTGAGAATAAGGAACCTTTGAAAGATGAGAAAAGAAATGCTTTGTGGGGGCAGTTTGAACTAATTGGAGAATTAAATGCTTGATATTAAGAACACCTAGGAGATCTGCAAGTGTTGCTGGGGGTGTGCCAAAGAGCAAATGGTTCGTGTAAGCAAATAGAAGAAACATCCGTGGAATGTGGAAGAATGTGGGTATAGTAATGTCTCTGTGTCTTCATTTCTGACAATCATTTTCCAGACACTTCTGAGTAATAATTCCCAGTTTCCCTCTAATGGCACTGCTTTGATATTACCTCAAAGACATCCACACTTAACTTACTAATTTATTTTGACCTACAGGAAGATAAAAGCTATTTCAGAAAGTGGAATTGTTGAGCATTTTGTAAATCCACGGTCAAATGAAAATCTTTGCCAGCTTTACTTCCTCAAATCATCATTAACTCTTCACACACCGCTAATAACAAAGCTAATTAGCTTCCGATAAATGTTTGTATTTGAAGTTGAAAACCACTTCAGAGGTTCCATATATTTCAGTCATAGGCTTTGGTTATGCGTATACTTAGAACATAACCTTTTTTAAACAAAATTTATTACTCATAAATTTTAGATCTCTTTTTAAGGAATAATTAAAGAGGTCAGTAAGCGTTCTTGTTTTTCCAGTTTGTTGGGTTTGTGGCACAAAGAAGTCTAATTCGGCTTTTATCTAGGCGTCACTCAAGGTGGGGCTGACTTTTGATAGGTGAGGAAAGCGTGGAGCTTGGATGTTGAAGGAGTTGAGAAAATCACAGTGACAGCCCAGCCCTGCTTCTCTGAGACAGAGGAACAACTTCAGTATAACTTAATACCAGTACCATGAATCACCACATTCCTTGTTTAATCACAGATGTTTAGGAAAACATGAGCTGGGTTATTTCACCTGGAATTGTTTTGCTCTTAATCCTGTATGTTAAACCAGCAACTGCTTGATTGAGTGTGTCATACAGAAACATTTGTTACGTGCAGTTTTTGCCAATAGTGTGGATAGACACTTGTGTATCAAAGGATAATGTTAAAATAACTCAAGATTTTCCTCCTTTTAAGGAAACAAGAGCTTGTCAGTCTATTTGGGTCAGCAGTTGTTTTAGAAATTCCTCTTAGCATCAGTTTTTATGACATTTCACTCAAATACTTGTCTCGGTTCTCATGCCATGACTGACTTGAAGCAAAGACGTAACGAGGGATTTGCTTTTTTATTTCTAGTAAGTTCTCAAATACTGCTTAATGGAGATGCTTCTGATTTAAATAGAATTTTGTCCCATGCCAGGTCTTGGTACTAAGCCACCAGGTTTACCTCCCAAAGATTCCACTGTCATCATCAGCTTGAAACACCCAATTCTTTTCTCCTGTGTCAGCCCATGAATCATGTTTCCCCCTTTCCCAACTTCATTGTCTCCACTGCCTTCAGCTTTTTGTGTCCTTGTTTTCTCTCTTCCAGTGTCTTCAGTCTTGCAGTGTATTGGGCTTCATTCCCTAGAACTAAACTGATTTCTCCCATCTTGAAAAACATTTCCAGTGATTTGTCACCTTCTCTTTCCTGCTATATTTTTGACTCTATGGTCCACACACACACATGCCTTTATCTCCCACTTTCTTTGCATTCCAGTAGTCTGATATTTTCACCACAACCTTCTTGATTGTCTTTTCTTGGCTCTTATTCTCCTTAAATGCTCTCCTTTACAGGCTTCAGCAGTTCAGCAGTATTCTCTCCTCGAAATTCTTCCGCAATATCCCCATTCTCCTCCTACCTCTCTGACCCTGCCTTTTCTTTTTTAGAGAGTTCTTTAACCCAACATCTCAATATAGTCTTTATTCCAGAATTTAGTTTTCACTCTTATTTTCCTCCTAGTCTCTGCCTCCAAAAGTGATTCATTTGTTGCTCCAAGAATGATCTCCCCAGTCAGTATTCTCAGACTTTACCTTTTTAAATGTTAGCTTGCATCTCCAAATTGATGGATGTCCCTGGAATGACCCGTCTTCACTTCAGATCCAACTTGTCAAGCATATGTACATATATATGTATATGCATATAACATGTCAGTAGTGTACATATACATCTCTGTATGTAATAGTGGAAACAAAGTATAGGAAAAATTCCAAAATATTAAGAAGGATGTTTGCATGCATGAAGGATTATTCATGATTTTCCTTTCTCTAATTTTGTTTCTTTTTAATTTTTTTAAGATTAAAAAATTATTTATTTGAGAGAGAGAGTGACAGTGAGAGAGGGAACACAAGCAGGGGAGTAGGAGAGGGAGAAGCAGGCTTCCTGCTGAGCAGGGAGTCCAATGCAGGGCTTGATCCTAGGACCCTTGGGATCATGCCATGAGCCGAAGGCAGACCCTTAATGACTGAGCCACCCAGGTGCCCCTCTTTTTAATTTTAACATTTTAATTATTTAATATTTTAAATGTATATTTTAAAATACTTTTACAAAATTTCTGCAGTTATTTTATAATCAAACTGTTAAATTACATTAATTTAAAAATATTTTTCAACAAATCTAATACTATTCAGATCAGAGTTAGAATTCTGTGTTGCAAATAACAAAAAAGAGAAAAAGGATAGTCTCAGAGAAACTAAATATTTATTTTTCAAAACGGAAACAAAAAAATGGAGACTTTTCACACATACCTAATTTATTAGGAGAGAAGATTGAGTATAGATTTGTAGGAGTTCTTTGTATATTGTAGTTATTAATCCTTTGATGGCAAGATGCTTGCAAATACCTTATCTTTCCTTGTCTGTGGTTTATCTTTCACTTTCTGTTTCATATTCTTAATTTGAAAGTAGTCATGTTTGGTGGTCTTTTCCTTATGATTTTTATTCTTTTAATATCTTGTTTAAAAAATGCTTTCTTCAAGTCATAAAGATGTTCCCCCTTATATTTTTAGAAATGCTTTAAGGTTTACTTTTCACATTTAGTTCTTTAATCTTGAATTTATTTTTTGGATGTGGTGGGAGGTAGAGATTGCTTCTTTATTTTCAAGGTGGATAATCTGTTGTCTCAGTACTATAAATTGAATGTTTCAATCTTTCCATATTGATCTATAATACTTTGTCAAAAGTAAAGCCTCCTTACATGTGTGGATGTGTTTCTCTTTTCTTTTCCATTGCTCTGTTTACCTATTCTGGTGTTGTAACTAAACTGTCTTAATTACTAGAACTTAATAACAAATTTTTTAAAACTGGTAGGGCAGGTATCTTCCCTCACCACCCTGGTTATTTAATTTGCTTTGGCCAAGCTTGTCCCTTTGATCTTCCTTATATATTGTATAATAAATCTGTCAGATTCCAGACAAAACACCCTATCAGGAGTTTGACTGGAATTACATTGAAGTATAAAATTAGAATGAGATAGAATTAATATCTTTATAATCTGGACTCCTATACTTGAATGGAGCACATCTCTCTATGCTAAAATAACTTTCAATAAAGTTTTATATTGTATAACCTATTAGATTGGTTATACAGGATAGTTTTAGACCATTATAAATGGTTTATATTCTCATTTTCTAACTATGCTGATATATAGATAAGTAATTGACTTCTGTATTTTCATGTGATAAGCATCAACCTGTCATTTTAATTCTAATAATTTAAGATTTCCTTGATTATTCTGCATACTTTCCTAGTCTCTGCTTGTACAAAACCAAATTTGTCTTATTTTCCAATCCTTATGCCTGTCCTGTTTGTCTTACTTCCGTGTTGGGCTTTCCAGTAGTCTGGAATAGGGGTGGTGCTAGTGAGCATCCGTGTCTTCTAATGTTCATCATTTGGTATGGTGTTTGTTGTATATTATAAGTCACTTTTATCAGGTTAGAAAAATCCTTTTCTCATCTTAGTTTGCTAAGAATTTATATCACAAGTGAGTGTTAAATTTTTAAAAGTGCCTTTTCTATACTTGTTGAGATAATGCAGTTTTTTCTCCATTAGTCTTAATTGACATGTGCATGTCAATGTGGTGAATTACAAAATTATACTAATGGATTATTTCTTCTTTTATTGTTTTAGTTTCATTGTTAGGCTCATGTCCTCAACTCTGTTTGTACTTCCTCTAATTTTTTGAGTTGCACATTTAGATCATTGATTTTCAGTATTCCTTCTTTTTTTTAAAGTTTTTTTCAAGATATATTTATTTATTTTAGAGAGAGAGAGGGTGAGCTCGAGGGGGAGAAGAGAGGGAGAGAGAATCTCAAGCAGAGTCCACACTGAGCATAGAGCCTGATGTGGGGAGCACAATCCTACAACCGTGGGATCATGACCTAAACTAAAAGCAGTATTGGGAGGCTCAACCAACTGTGCCACCCAAACACCCCCATTTTTTAAAGTAATCTTTACACCCAGCATAGGGCTTGAACTTAGGACCCCAAGATCAAGAGTCACATGCTCTTCCAACTGAGCCAGGCAGGTGCCCTCAGTCTTTCTTCTTTTCAGATATACTTTTAAAACATGACATTTTTCTCTAAGTAGTGACTTAGCTAAATCTCATGTATTTCAATATTTAGTACTTTCATTGTCACTAAAACTTTAAGTGTTTTCGAATATCCTTTATGTTTTTTCCCTCTGACCTAACAGTTATTTAGAACTCTGTTCATAAATTTCCAAGAAGATAGGCACAGATTGGTTACCTCTTCTCCACAGATTGGTTACCACTTCCCCACTGATTTCTGATTTTACTGTGGTAAGAGAAGGTAGTCTGTATCACAGTGATTCTTTGGTAATTGTTGAAATTTGCATTATTGCCTAATGGAGTCAGGTTTTTTTCCTTTTAATGTTATCTGTAGGGTTGAAAATAATGGGTTTTCTAATAAGATCTTATATTTCTTTTAGGCTTGTTAGTTTTTGTTAAGCTTTTGTGTATTTGATCAATTAATTTAGTGAAATGAGTATGTTAACATCTGCTACTGGGGCACCTGGGTGGCTCAGTCGGTTGAGTTGCCAACTCTTAGTTTCAGGTCATGATCTCTGGGTTCTGGGATCGAGCCCTTCCTCTGACTCTGTCCTCAGCAGAGAGCCTGCTTGAGAGTCTCTCTTTTCCCTTTCCCACTCACACTCTCTGTCTCTCTCTCTAAATAAATCTTTAAAAAAAAAAAAATAGAGTCTGCTGCCGTAATAACAGTATTATCCATTTTTCCTTCTAGTGATTTTTACTTTTAGAAGTTTTCTTGTATGTGTCTCATGGTTTACACATGCTCGAGTTTCTGTTGGATGTATAATCTCCTGTAGAATTACTGTGTCTTTGGTTATGCATATATGCAATTTTATTAGATAGTCCTAAATAGTTTCCTAAACTGGTTTAAACAATTTCTAGTCTTACCAATGATACGTGAGAGTTCCTGTTCCTCTATTTTTAGCAATACTTGATGTTGTCAGTTTTTAAAAATTTTAGCCATCAAGTTGGGACATAGTAGTAAGCATAGTAAGCAAAGTAGTAGACACAGTGGTTTTAGTTTGCATTTCTTTGATTACTAATGAGGTTGGACCTCTTTTCATATATGTATTCATTCTTCTCTATAGTTTCCAATGCTCTGCCAAAACAGTCTTTTCTTTCATCTTGTGGAGATAGTAGGCAAAATTATTGTAAACTTTATGTCTCACTCTCTAATATTTAGAGCAATTATAGGTATTCTGTTGCTTATGGTTTCTTTTTTTTTTTTTAAATAGAGTCTTGTTTTTTGTAGGTCTAGTTATTTTTAAGTACCAGAGAAATGAAAAAAAAAAAAAAATAAAGTGAGGTCTAAGATAATATAATCTTCCTCCAAAGTGGTTTTGTATTTGTTTCTGCTGGGTACTTGTCAACCGTAGTGATCTGGGTTTACTTCAGTTCAGTTCCAGGACTGAGATGATTCAGAACTAAGCTTTAGTGCCTACAAAGATCTGCTGATTCTGGTTCATCTTTATTTGTAGGGAGCACTGCTTCAGAATTCCAGTTCAAATTAAGGAGGATTCACCAGGCTCCCTGAATTTGGTGGGCCTTGGACTCAAAGTTTCTGAAACTTGAAAACTCAAGTTTCTGAACTCAAGGATTCAAGTTTCTTAAATTTCAGAACTCAAGTTTCTTTCCCTTAATTCCTGGATGGAGTCATAGCGTTGTTCAGTGACACTCTTCAGAATCAGAGGACACCCCAAAGAGAAAGTGGCCCTTGTATCCTTGGCTCACTTTTTGGACCTGCATCTTCCCAGGATTTGGCTTGGCAGTTCTTTGTCAGTTCTGTAATGCCATCAAGAAAATGTCCTTTATATTCTTCCAGTTATGTTCGGAGGGAGACTTCTGAATTTCCTAGTCTGTCATTCCCAGAATCTAATTTCCTCCCATAGATATATTTTTCTTATTTATATTCATAATCTCTCTGTATGTGTGTCTCTGTGGATTTTGTGGGATTTTCTTTTTTACATGATCTAAATTTTTTTCCAATGAAATTGAGACATTTCATTTATTTATATTCTGATTTATGATGTTATTTGTATATATTTCTATATTGTTTTTCTGTGCGTTTTGTTGACCCTGCTTTTTCCAGGGTTTTTATTTCTTTGGGTCTTTTATTGTCCATCACACATATGAATTTTTTTTTCTTGTCTCAAATAATTATTTACTAGTTGATGGGTCCCAATGGTTATTTCTTGGGCTTTTGATTGATTGTGGGAATCACGGAAAAGATTATGTAAGAAAGCTCTTAGCCTTTACTTATAAACACTGAACTTGCTATCTCTCCTTTAAAAGTACACAAAAATGTTTTCCTTTTTTCTCCTCCTTTTTAATTTTTATTTCTTTGGTTTTCAATAAGATCACATATTCTGAACAGAGAGCTTGTTCCGCTGGGGGGAGTGTCGGGGTCATGGTGAACTAAGCCTGCTGCCCCAGCTTGTGGCTGCTCTCCCAGACTTACAGGCCACACGAAGGGCTGCTGAGGGACTGTAGGAGGCTATGGGCTAAATGGGAGGCCCAGGAAAACACAGTAGAGGAAGGGAAGATAAAAATGTGGCTGAGAACAGAGGATGCCAATTTATTTTTTCTCTTCCTCTCTATGCTGGTACAGATCCTCTTGTCAATGATAGAAATCACTGAACTTTTCCTTTTAAATAAGTGAATCTAATGGTATGTGAAATATACCTCAATAAAGCTGTATAAATGGAAGATCAGCCTGTCTGAAGAGTTAAAGCAGAACGTGTCAGAAATTGCTGACCTATGGGGCGCCTGGGTGGCTCAGTGGGTTAAAGCCTCTGTCTTCGGCTCAGGTCATGATCTCAGGGTCCTGGGATCGAGCCCCACATCGGGCTCTCTGCTGAGCAGGGAGCCTGTTTCCTCCTCTCTCTCTCTCTCTGCCTGCCTCTCTGCCTGCTTGTGATCTCTCTCTGTGTGTCAAATAAATAAAATCTTAAAAAAAAAAAAAAAAAGAAAAAAAAAGAAATTGCTGACCTGCTCATGGATTCCAGAAGCCTTCTGATTCTTTGTGATGGATCAAGTCTGATACAAATGAGAAGAAAAGTGTATGTATGTATGTATGTATGTATGCACGTTTATATAGGAATGATTTCATGGATTCCTGGTGAATGCCCTGGTTTACAGGTTGTAATTATTACGTCCGCAGCAGCAAATTGACTTTTTTTTTTGTTTTGAACTTTTTAAAAAATATTTTATTTATTTGAGAGAGAGAGAACTTGGAGAGAGCATGAGCAGGGGGAGGTGAAGAGGAAGGAGAAGCAGGTTCCCCACTGAGCATGGAACCTGGTGTGGGCCAGGATCACAATCTGAGCCAAAGGCAGTTGCTTAATCAACTAAGCCACCTGAGTGCCCCTAAATTTTTTTTAATAGCAAAGGAAGTAGTACAGAGGAGGGACCAGAAGTGGTATTTGATGAATGCCTTCAGTGATGTGAATGTTGTGATGCCTCCACATTAAGATGAGAGAATGTGGGCATGGAGGGGTCAGTAACCAGGAGCTTTAGAAGAGAAAGAGAGAGGGAAAGCCTGGTCTAATGGGCCTGAACATCTGCCCTCTTTCCCTCACTATGTGAGGGCAGATTTGTCAGAGTTGTTTGGTGCTTCTCTACCCTCAAAAGATTTGGGTGCTATTGGAGAAGTGCTCAGCTCGGAGGATCCTGAGAAGATCCAGCTTGGTGGATTCCCCTTCACATTTTGTGGTATTGCTTGCTGTTTCTGCAGTGGGGTTGTGTGCTAGGATAGAAGGCAGCCGAGGGGATCCTGGAGTGCAGCCCTGAAATACTGAGGGGCCAGCCCCTGGGTTGGGAGTGTCTGCAGGAGGGCAGCAGTAGTGGTGACTAGGATCTATGGCTAGACCTACAAACCATGCTTTGACAGCGATTAGAAATTCTATACTGGCCCATGTACATAGCAGGATCAGCTGTTAGATTATTTACTGTGCTTGGAGCAGGTTAAACAAGAAGATGCCACAGGGAGCTGCTGACACAGGTGGATAGCAGCCGGCAGTGCTCCCATGGGATTAGCTTTGCTATTTCCAACCAGTGTGTGCCCGGAGAATTCCTGCTTCTGCATTCCAGCCCCTTAAGAATGATGGAATTTTGGTGCAGCTAGACGTCAGAGCTGCGCTGGTGGGCCGAGATCCTAGCAGCATTCTTCAGATAACTGCAGCCTGCAGCAGACTTGCAAACTGGGCCTGGGCTTAGATCTCTTCAGCTCAGAAGAGCAGTTTGAATCTCGTGGTTTCAACTGCGCATTTCTAGGGAAGGGACTTTGATTGCCCACTGCATCCCCAAACCAGTCTCTGTCCCTGTGGCTAGGCAGTGTGTCTTGGTGGTTTTCAAGGTTCTCAGGGGAATGGTATTTAGAGAAAGCTGTGCATGGCCCTCATATCCCTGTTGACAACATGTATAATGTACATAACAGAGATCACACTAGATATATACCTTGTGTTCTGCTTTTTTTCACGTATAGAGCATGAACACTTTTTCTTTATATTCTATATTCATTGAAGACATTTTAGTGGCTTTTCGCTATTCCTTGTCAGGCACTTTATAGTTGATTGATTTTTTCAGTTGTTAAATGTTTAGATTGCTTGCATTTTTCCCCAAACTAGGAAATAGTTGCTTTGAATATAAATTTCTTTTTTTTTTTAAGATTTTATTTATTTATTTGACAGAGATTACAAGTAGGCAGAGAGGCAGGCGGGGGACCGGGGAAGCAGGCTCCCCGCTGAGCAGAGAGCCTGATGCGCGGCTGGATCCCAGGACCCTGGAATCATGACCTGAGCCAAAGGCAGAGGCTTTAACTCACTGAGCCACCCAGGCACCCCTGAATATAAATTTCTAAATTTATATTTCCTTAAAATAGATTTCAAAAAGTTACTATCTGAATCAATGGGCAGAAGTTGTTATTTTAGCTGTTGGTATGGTACACATTGTCAGATGGCTTTCTAGAAAGGTGGAGTGACATGAGTGTAGAGATGGTTTATTGCACACAGGTGGTAAAACTTACATACATAATAGAAAAGACAAGGTGTACTTAGCTTGAAGGATGAGACTGCTGAGGTGGCAGAGGGACATGCAGATATTAGGAGAACTTTTTGCTTTTTAATGTCTTTTGGGGGTATAATTTATATACCCTCTACAATTCACCCATTAAAAATGTAGAATTCAGTGGCTTGTAGTATATTTACAGATTGTGCATCCGTCATCACAACTAAGTTTAGACTATTTTCATCACCCCCCAAAACCCCACTCCCTTTACCATCAGCCCACCATCTTTCCCCCACCCTCACCCTGTTCTCCCAGTCCAGCCCCTCCCCACAGACCTATGCAATCTGTAATCTGCTTGCTATTTCTATAGATTTGCCTCTTCTGGGCATTTCATATAAACAGAATGATACACTATGTGGCCCTTTGTGACTGCTTTCTTTCAACTTAGCGTGATGTTTTCAAGGCTCACCCATGCAGCATGTGTCCATCCTTTCTTCGTTCTCTTTACGGACAATAAGAGGTTTGGTTACATCAGCAGAAGGGCCTCTAAGTCTGTGGTTAGAGAAGTAGAGGGCCCATGTGGGAGCAATGATCACGAATTTACAGTGGCACTAAGTTTCTTTGTTATGTGACTTTCTTCAGAATCTTCATGCTTTTCATGGTGGTAGCAACAGCCCTTTTTGTGGATGTGCCGCAGGTAATTACCTTACCCATTGTTAGTGGATATTTGAGTTTTTTGTGGTTTTCATTCTTTGGGACACTTCTTCACTGGGCATTATGATGGATATATCTTTGAACACTTATCTTCTTCTAGAAGTAGGTTGTTTCCTAGGAGTAGATTTGGTGGTGGAAAGAGTATTGTCAGTTTACATTTTGAACAGAGTACCTCCTGCCTTCCTGAAAGGCAAAGGGCATTTATGCATTAACCAATGGAACAGAGAAGCATTCATTTCCCTGTGTCTTTGGTACACTGAAATAGTCAGTCTTCTTCATTTGTAGTGATCTGATGAGTTAAAAATAGCTCATCAGAGTCCTTGTTTGCATTTCTTGGCACTTTTCAGGTTGAACAGTTGTTGGGTGTTTTTTTTGGGGGGGGATGTAGTTATTTTGCCATTTATGTTTTTCTTTTAAAATATGTAAGGTTAGAAGTTTATAAGTAGAAATTTAGAATTTCCATATAGTCAAATTTTTCAGTATTTCAATATTTTTTCCAGTCTTAAGTTTAATGAAAATGTTAATATCTTCTAAATATCTTCTTTAATACCCTTTTATTACTGTTAATTATCATTCTGTAAACCTGTTTATTATTCTATTATCCTTTGATTGCTCTCTTACTCTTTCCTTTCTAGTACTTTTCCCGTGGCTTTTAATAACCATTTTATTTCTTTTAAAAATGCCACCTTCAGCGTTACTCCTCAAAATATTTATTCTTCTCGAGTTACAAGAAACGTACAACCCTCAATTAGACATTTTCCCACACAGCTAACCCTTGCATTTTCACACCAATTATTTCTTTTACTTTAACTAATTTTAGAAGACTCTCAATAGCTAACTGAAGGTTTTCTTAGAAGCATAAAAAGCATAGCCCTTTACAAATTTAATGATTATGTGCAGCTTATGGGTTAATCTGTTAATTTGTAAACTAAATGTCAAATTCAGAGACCGCAACTTTTGCTGACCTTTGCATTAATTTCCCCACTTCTAGATGGTTCTTTTATCTGATATCCCCAATTCCTCTCTTCATTTTCCTTAATTTCCCTCTTTCCCCTTCTTTGGAAGGAAGGGAAAGTTGCATTCTTTTTATTCTCCCTAGAAAATCTTCCTTTTTATCTCATGCATTACTTTATCATGAGTAGTCATGAAGAGAGCCTGTCTTTGGAATCAGAGGTAGCTCTAGCTCTGAATGATAAATCTGGAGTATTCTGATTGTGAAGACAACAGGTAACAGCTGAATAAAGAGATGACAAAGAATATCATATGGAGGTATCAGTATAATTTACAATGAAGAAATGGTAGTTTTTCATACCTGTGCTGTTAATAACACAAGCAACTTTCCTAGAGCAACTATAGGAAATGAAAGGAGAAATAGGCAGGCACTAATCAACAGAGGTATTTACCATAGTAATCTGATTATGCAGATTGAGTGCAAAAATTCCGTTGTGATATAGATGACTTAAGTAAATAATCATTGAACAATCAAAGGGGATCTGTAGCTCTATATTGAACTGTGTACCCCAGTCACAGAGACTATACCTTGATGTCATGTGCCCATGGATCATTTATACCAGTCCGCATTGTATTAGTTGATAGTAAAAAAATTTTGAGTAATTTTTTTTCAGAACTGACGAACTTGACATTTTTTTTTATTGTGGTAAGAGCACCTCACATATCTATCCACTTTACCGTGTTGTGCAGCAGATGTCCAGAACTTCTTCATGTTGCATAGCAACTGTTAACGTTTAAAAACTTTTTTATTTTTTTCAGTTTTATTGAGATACAATTGATAAAATTGTAAGTTTATTGGAATGTAGTTGACATACAATATTATATTAGTTTCAAGCATAGTTATTCAACATTTCTATGCATTATGAAGTGACCACCATGATAAATCTAGCTACCATTTGTCACCATACAAAGTTCACATATCTACTATAAGCAACTTCAAATAATTTCAGAAAAAGAGGAATTAGTCAACATCTTCTGAATAAAACTAGAAATTAATAAAAACAAAAGGTTGATTACACACAGTATAAATATACTTAATATTATTGAACTGTATACTTAAAACTGGTTAAAATGGTAAATTTTATGTGTAGTGTACCAGTTTTTGGAAAGGCCTACAAAAAGAAAAAAACAACAGAAACACCAGCTACGTGGTGGAACCAAAAAAGATACGTGATCGACCCTTTGTAGATGAGTAGTGCAGAACGGAGCAGACTTTGTTACCATAATGAGCTGGTGCAAATCAGACAGTTTCTTCCATTGGCCTGATACATAAGCAAAGCAATCACCTTTAAAGTTCACTTCCCTAATTTTCAGGTGGATAATATCACCTCCCTTTAGAGTGAAGATTTACTTAACATTTATGTAAAATGCCTGGTAATTTCATGTTTAAAAAAAAAATTATGTTCCTCCTTAAAGTCTTTGTCATTAAAATAGTTCCATGAAGTGAACTTACAATAAGCAGTCAACACAAACTCATTCATGTTCATTAACATTTAAAGAGGATACTAATATGGTCATCAGAGGGAAATGCAGAAAGTGGTCACAAGAATCCAGATTTCTCTGCTTTAAATTCAAGAACAGGTGAGGAGTAGGATTTTTACTTGAGTGCCAATTTATTCTAAATAGAAAACAGAAGTAATTATCACTTACAGTGCAGCTATAGGATAGAATTTAGACCTGAAACAAACCTTGGAGGCAACGCCCTACTTAAACAGATGAGGGTATTGAAACCCAGAAAGTTGAATTACTTCCCCAAAAGTCTTGCAGCTGATTAGTGTTAAAGCCAGGATTTGACTTTGTTTTGTATCAGGAGTATATATCAGAAGTAGGCTAAAACTAATAGCACCAAATAAAGAGGGATAACAGCATACAAAGAAAAGAATAAAGCAAGTACAAAAGAAGACTAAGAACAAAACTTTTTTACAATGTGGAAATTTTCAGAGTGGAATGACCCTGTGCTCCAAAATGCAACTTCTTAATGGTTATTTTATTCATTAAAAATGAGACTCGGGACGCCTGGGTGGCTCAGTTGGTTAAGCAGCTGCCTTTGGCTTGGGTCATGATCCCAGCGTCCTGGGATTGAGTCCCACATCGGGCTCCTTGCTCGTCAGGGAGCCTGTTTCTCCCTCTGCCTCTGCCTGCCATTCTGTCTGCCTGTGCTCGCTCTCTCTCCCTCCCTCTCTCTGACAGATAAATAAATTTAAAAAAAAAAAAAAAATGAGACTCTAGGGGTGGCTGGGTGGCTCAGTGGGTTAAGCCTCTGCTTTTGGCTCAGGTCGTGATCCCAGAGTTCTGGAATCGAGCCCCGCATCGGGATCTCTGCTCCTCAGGGATCCTGCTTCCTCCCCCTTCTCTCTGCCCGCTTCTCTGCCTACTTGTGATCTCTGTCTGTCAAATAAATAAATAAAATCTTAAAAAAAAAATGAGACTCTAACTCTGGTACATTTAAAACTCTATTAAAAGAGTTCTTGGAGCAAAAGGAAAATATGAACAAAAGTACAGAATTCTGAGAAAACTATTAAAAACATGTCATAATATTAAGGAGGGCATGTGATGTAATGAGCACTGAGTATTATATAAGACTGTTGAATCATTGACTTCTACCTCTCAAATAATATATTACATGCTAATTAATTGAATTTAAATTTAAAATTTTTTTAAATAAAATAAAAACATGCCATAGGAGAGTGTTGTGTGATATATATAAAATAGTGCTTAAGAAGATTCATGGCATAAATATCTGTAAAAATAAAAATAAAAAATGTTGAAAATGAACTAACCCTCAAGCTCAAAACACTGGGAAAATAAACAACAAAGTAAACTAAAAAAAGATAGAAATAAGACACTCATAAAAACTGAAATTAACTGTTAATAAACACAAAGAAGAATTAATAAATCAAGAATTTCAATCTTGAGATAAAGATAAAGAAAAGATTAGCACACATAATTTTTAAAACACAGGGGAAGAAAATAACATATACCCAAATAAGATATGACAAGGGGGAAATAACCATAAAAACAGAGGAAACTTAAAATAAAACAGGATGTTACTTTGTACCTGGATTAAACAGGCAACCTTTTATGAAAATATAATTTACTAAAACTGAGCCTAGTGGAGACAGAAAAATCTGAAGGGGCCAACAATACATGAAGGAGGAAAAATTGTAAAAGAGTTTGGTTAAGGGGCACCTGGGTGGCTCAGTGGGTTAAAGCCTCTGCCTTCAGCTCAGATCATGATCCCAGGGTTCTGGGATCAAGCCCCACATTGGGCTCTCTGCTCAACGGGGAGCCTGCTTCCTCCTCTCTCTCTGCCTGCCTCTCTGCTTACTTGTGATCTCTGTCTGTCAAATAAATAAATAAAAATCTTAAAAAAAAAAAGTCAACTCACAGGTGTGGAAAGAATGATAGAACTAGAAAATCGTCATTTTACAGCTCTTGATGAAGTAGGAGATGGAGGCAATGATTATTAGTGAATGAAGCCACTAGCCGGATGGTGGGGGGCCCATTCTGATGCAGAGTTCAGGCTGCCAGCACCTCAGTCCGCTGATGGATCGCCAAAGAGGGTCCAGCAGACACTGTGGGCCTCCTGAGGCGATGCAGTGGGACGCACCCAGTGCCACCTATGAACTGTTTTTGCCAAAAAGTGGAAGCTGAGTTTTTTCATGCTTCTCGAGCTAAGTTCTATTTGCAGGAGCTACAGGAGAGGAGGAAATTAAGCAGATGACACTGTGAGGAAACAACAGACAAATCCAGAGTGAGGGGCAACTGAACAAAAACAGCAAAGGGAAGGGCATTAGATTAATAAAGGTGGGGGTGACTCCTAGATTAAAAAGATGCACAGCTATGGGTAGTACATTTTTGGGCTCTGGATCTTGATTAAAACCTGTTTGCATAAAAAGAGATTTTTATGTCGGGGCATTTTTATTGAAGACTAAGTCTTGTATGACAAACCATTTTTATTTTTATATACCATTTTAATTTTATTATGTGTGATGAAGACATTGTGATTCTGTTTTAACAATTCCACATTTATGAGCGAGATCTTCGAAGAACTGAGCGTTCTTTAAAAATACTTGAGTGGGGGCACCTGACTGACTCGGTTGGTAGGGTGTGCAATGCTTGTTCTGGGGTTGTGGGTTCAAGCCCCATGTTGGGTGTAGAGATTCCTTAAAAATAAAATCTTTAGAAATGAAAAGAAAAAGAAAAACTGGTGTTAGTGAAGTGAAACTTGACACCATTGAGTCTGAGGGATGGGTTCATATACAGTTCTTTACACTTCTTAGTATATTTAAAATATCTCATAATAAAAAATATTTAAACTGTTGAAAGACATGTGCCATCCCAACAAGGGTAAACTGAGCGATTTGGGGAGGGGGACCTCCCCCTGAGGTAGAAGCACTGGGGAGCACAGTAAACTGGGTGACAAGGAATTTGGAAGAAACACTGGCTTTTTCACAGACAGCACTCTTCTAAGTGAGGGTAAGGTCCGAGACGTGAGGGGGCCCCCACAAGTACCAAGGGTCAGGGAGCTTGTGACTGCATCCTTCGCATGGATATGGAAATTATCCAGGATGATAGGAGAGCCCCCTCCCAACATTTTATTATGAAAGTTTTCAAAAATACCACAGAGCTGCAAGAACGTTGGAATGAATACTCTTCTATCCAGTACCTGGGTTCAATCCTGATCATTTTGCTTTACTTGTTTGGTCACGTATCTGTATATCCCCCCACCCATCCATCCACCTTATATTTTTGCCTCATTTCAAGTAAACTGCAGACATGAGTGTGCTTCTTTCCTGCAGGAGTTTTGAGGATTAGACGGGAGCATGTCCTTTAAACTGTCAGATACTATAGAAATACATGGTATTTTAAGTCTGGCTAGAAGGAGACATTGCCTGACTTCAGGTTGCAAATGATGACTCATTCTTGAGTCAGCTCCGGGAGCTGAGCCAGACCCAGATGGAGACAGGGCCACCCCTGCATTTCTCTGCTCAGCAAGAGCATGGGCCATAGCTGCTGACTCCACACGCTGGCATAGAGCAGCCGCTCCTCCCATCCTGCCCGTCGCACACCCGTGCCTGCGGATGCAGACACTCCTCTGCTCTCCGGATACCAGCGACCCGCTGGCAGGTAAAGAAAGGCAAGCGCAGTGTTTGCAGTGGAAGATTAAGGTGGGATATTCCAGAAGGGGCCTAGCAGTGATGCCAGTGACCCAGCCTTTGAAACATCCTGCTTCCTCCAGGTCGACTTTATTCCATCTTTAACGTGCATTTGTTTCCTGAACCGTAGTTGTTTCTAATCTGAGGGGGAATAGGTCTAGCCTAGTTCTGGTACTTGTCTCTTGCCATGGGTAGGCTAGAAAATTAGAACTCAAGAAGTTCCAGGACGACCAGACTTATATTTTATTAAATGCTGAGATAGATGTTTTGTTCTCCTGAGCCAACTTGAGCTTTATGTTCACTTGCATGGAGAAAGTAAAAGTAACAGGAAAAACACTTGTAAATGTCACGTTGACTGGTCTCTGAAACAGGCCCAAGTGACAGTCTGGGCTCAGTAACTAATGTGATTTCTGATGCTGGACACATTCGTTACCTGGCAGTGCCTCCGTTTCTGCATCCGTGAATGAACTTGCTAACACCCTGTCTGCCTCTCTCTTGTTTGTGAAAAAGACACATAAAGAGTAACAGAAGTGTAAGGTGGCATGTCTGCCTTGACCAGCTGGGGGCATGGACTCAGCGTGTTAGCATTTAACCGCTTGGGTCCTTTCTTTCTGTCTGGGGTCTCCTCTCCCTTGCAAGGTCCCCGCCGGGCAGGAGAGAAAGAGGATGAGTCTAACACAGGGCTCCAGTGGCATGGGGGCTGGGGCTGCCTAGCCCTGCTGCCTGGCTCCAGGCAGGATCACATCGGGAAGAGATGAGATGGTTGGGAATGAGCAGAACATCTTGTCCTTGGAGAGTGCTTGCCAAGAGGGTAGGCTGAGTGAGGAGCGGTGGGGTGGTCCTGGGGTCCCTGCCTGGCTGGCTTCTGTCCCTGCACTGCACTCAGATGCCCGAGATCATCTCCATTGTCTCTCACCCAGCAGTGGCTGGGTTACACTCTGTCTCTTCTGCTGTTGATTTTCCTCAGCATTTACCCAAAAGGGTGGGCTTTCTTTGTTGTCCCTCCCCACTTAGAATGAAAATGAGAGCTCCATGAGGACAGGAGCCTTATTTTATCTACCCTGTGTTCCCAGCACCTGGAACAGTACAGTGCCTGGCACACAGCAGACACCCAGTAAAAAGACTGTTGAGAGAGCGAATGAGTCAGAGCCAGTGGAACACAGTGGAAGACAAGGTCAGACAGAAGCCCCGCGCCCTGCTCCTGCCGCTGACTTCTCTGCCCCTTTCTGATGGAGACCCGATTTGTCTCTTGCCTGGTTAGTGGTTTGCTTCGGTATAGGATTCTAGCTTGAAAAGTATTTTTCTCTGAATCTGAAAAACATGTTCTATGGTCTCTCTATGAGTGTTACTCTCGAGACCTCTGACACTATTCCAGTTTTTAAGCATTCATGCAAACTGCATTTTTCTCTGAAAGCTTTGAGCATCTTTATTCCTGGTGACATTTCACCACGATATGCCTCATATTTTCACTTTGGCCAGGCACTGAGAAAGTTCTTTGAACGTGGAAACCAGTATTTTCTAATTTCGAGAAAATGTCTTCTCTTGTTTCTTTGATAAACAACTTTCCTCTCTTCTCTCTGGAAATCCTGTTAATTTGATGTTGGGCCATCTATATGGTCCTGCAATATTTGATCTTTTTATACAGCTCTTTTTAAAAAACATTTTACTTATGCTACTTAAGCATTTTTCAGACACCTTCCTCGTTGCTTGTGGTTTCTGCCTTTAATATTGGGAAGTTTTCCTGAAATGTTTTCTAACCCTTAGTTATCACTTTATACGTACGTGGAAGTCACTAGTGAGTACCTGGAAGTCCCTTGAGCGAGCTGGCTCTTTCACTGAGAGAAAGGCTCTGTTCAGGGTGTGGGGTGTGGGGGCAGACCTGGGGAGCCAAGTGTCCCATATACTGGCATTCACTGACTACCCCTGCTTTTTCCCGCGCCCCCCTGCCCCCAGCTCTGCCCTGCCCTTGGTGGTTGGTTTCAGTGCCCCTGAGCCTGGAGTCTTTCCTGGGACTCAGCACACTGGCTTATGTGTGGCGTACCCTCTGCTGCCATGAGGCCGCAGTCGCTGCTTTTTCTCATTAGTAACTCCCCCTCATTACCCCTCTTCCAAAATATGTTGCCATCTCCCACTCACTGGGATCTTTTTTTTCCTTGTGGCGTTGTATCTTTTTTTTTTTTTTTTTTTTTTTTTTGGTCAGTGATTCAGGAGGGAGAGGAGATAACATGCATGTACTCTCCACCTTTTTAATTAGAGGTTTGCATAGGTGTATTTTAATAGTTCTAATCATGTAATTACGGATATATCACTTTAATCTTTGTAATCTACTCACATGCAAATGAAAATTCAAAGTGCTTATTTCAGCCAGCTATTCACTTGGTCTAATTGTCTGCATTGGTACCGCCATCACCTGGGAGCTACGAGCAAAATGGGGAATCTTCTTCTAAACCCAGGCTCCAGTGAGCAACAGTGTCCATTCATTTACAGCCGAGGTGGCATGGCTCTGTGCCCTGATAGCATGAGGCATTTCTTAAAACAGAAAACTACAGCAATGAAACCTTCAGAGAGTTCATTCCTAAATGTCTTATCTTTTTGTCAATTATTTAAAGAGGGTTGGAAAATACTTTCAAAGTTGTCAAAAGAAATTAACATAAATTTGGCTAAATTTAAACCATAAATATATGCCCCGAAAGACTGAGGTGTGAGGGGGGGGGTGTTGGGTCATGTATGTGTGTGCGTGTGACAGTTGGAAGATAGATTAAGGAGAGAGCTTGAAAGGAAATGTCACATGATGTCACACCTCACTGTGTCGTTGATGGTTTTCAAATGTTTCGTCTCAATTGCTTAATTGACAGTAGAGAATGATATGCTAAAATAACATAGTGAGTTGCTTTTAAACATAACTTGTGATGGCGATACATTAACTTTTTGGTACATCTGCCCTGTTCAGGGTGATCCATAAGGTCAAACTCCATCCTTGAATTGACAGCAAACATTATGGAAGCATGAACCTCAGGAGCTGGCTCGCAGCTGGAAGCCGGACCTTGAGGCCGAGCGAAGGTGCATTTGTGTGTTGTTACACACATGTAACAACATTCATGTAGGTTTAAAATTCACGAAGCTCTGATAATTTCCATCTTAGCTGCCTGTCAGACAAAGTAAATGTAATTTTAGTAGTACCATTTTTTTCTTTTTTGTTTGAAGGCGAAGTTAGTTGGCGTCCAGTGGGTTAAATGTAAGAGATCCCGTTGCCCATTCAGGAAATGCAGTTCTGTTTTCTCAGGTTGCTCTGTGACACTGAGTTGCCTGTAAATGTGATCTGGGTGTTCCTGAGATCTTACAAATATGCCAGATGTATAGTGAGTAGTAATATATTGATATGTTAACACATAATGAAGAAAGAGCTATTGAGGAGCTAGTATTCACTGATAGTCTTTTGACAGCATGGGTTTTAAAGCATCAGGTTTTTTGGTTTGTTTAGTTTTTTTTTTTAGTTTCATTTGTTCAAGTAATCTCTACACCCCGCGTGGAGCTTGAACTTACTACCCGAGATCAGGAGTTGAAAGCATCAGTTTTTAAAGGACAGCTTCTTCAACTGAATACATTTTCTTCTTAAAGATTTATTGATTGATTGATTTATTTATTTATTTGACAAGAGACACAGCAAGAGAGGGAACACAAGCAGGAGGAGTAGGAGTGGGAAAGGGGGAAGCAGGCTTCCCGCTGAGCAGGGGTCCCAACGCAGGGCTCGATCCCAGGGCCCTGGAATCATGACCCGAGCTGAAGGCAGATGCTTAATGACTCAGCCACCCAGGCATCCCAAGAATACTTTTTTTTTTTTTTTTAAATGTGAGCAAGGCAATTATTCAATAAAAGGACAGCTTTTGTGTCTAATTTCAGTAGTTATAACTTCAGTGTTTTTGTTACTATAGTTTGTCAGGTTGAAATGTGCATAAACAAAGTAACTGCAGATCTTACATTCAAAAATTAATTAAAAAATTAATTTAACTTTATTGGAATAATCTTCAGTACTTAAAATTCTGCAACTAGAATACAAATGATAACCGGCATGGTGAAAGTGACAGAGTACCTCATAGAGTTATTCCACATATATGTTCTTGTCTAAGTTATATGAGATCCTATTAGCCAGACTTGGCAGTGGCTAACATTTAAGTCTTAATTAGAAAGTCTTTTCATCAAGTGAAGCCAAATGCAAATCACAGTAAATGAGACTGTACGGTTTATGAATCATCGTTGATAAAGTCCAGTCGCAGAGCCAAGGATTTTCCAGTTGAAAGGGAGTGCAGCTGGTCATGGGTTGTGTGGGGTGAAGGTGGGTGAATACGGTTGTGATGGCCATTCCAGTTAAACTCACCCATGGGGGAATGGGGGAATTGCTACATTTTTGGTGACCTCCTATGGCAGTTGGCCAGTGAGTTCTGAGACAGTAAATCAGAGAATCATAAAAAAAAAAAAAAAAATGATCCATATATCCTTTAAACACTTTATATTGATTAAATACATATAAATGCACATTCATCTACTAGTGTTTTTTTTTTAAGATTTTATTTATTTATTTGACACACAGAGATCAAAAGTAGGCAGAGAGGCAGGCACAGAGAGAGGGAGGAGGAAGCAGGCTCCCTGATAAGCAGAGGGCCTGATGCTGGGCTCCATCCCAGGTCCCTGGGATTATGACCTGAGCCGAAGGCAGCTGCTTAACCAACTGGGCCACCCAGGTGCCCCTACTAGTGTTTTGATGTAGATCCCAGGCCTTTGCTCTGAATATAGATTTGTTCTTGCATTAACCACACAGCCATATTGCGGCTGGGATTTCTTGAAAGTAGAAAGAGCTGGATAGTCTGGGTGGAAGATTCTTTAAGACTTTTAGTAATTTCCCCTCCTCCTTTTTAGAGTTAGTTTCTTCCATACCAAATTTGACAGCATTTTGGGTATTTTAGTAATTTGCCTTCATCAGATGCTCCCAAGGCATTCATTGAACAATTGTTTTGGTACCCTTTCATCAGTTACACTGAAAAGTACAAATGAAACAATACAGTTGTCAAAGATTATATTGTACATAGAGCTCAGGTGGTGAGAGCAGAAGTGTGTGTGTGCATGGTCTGTTTGTGTACACGTGTGCATCTGTGCAAGCGTGCTTGTGCTTGCCTGTGTGTGTTGTGGGATTGGGGAGAACCTGAGGGCCCCGGGAAGGTGGCAGGTCCTCAATGGCTGTGAATGCTTCACTGAGAAGACAAAGAGCGGTAGCAGATCTGGCGAAACTGTGTGAGTGGAGTTCAGGTAAGAGTGCCTTGCTGTTTAGATAGGAGCATTTAGGAAGCCTCAGCTGCTCTTGGTGAAGGCCCTTTTCTCAGTTACTCTCCTCTCCAAGCGGCAGCCATCTCCTCCCTGTAGCGGCCATCCCTCGCCTCCTAGGCAGTCCTCTTCCTCCTCCATGAGGCTGCTCGCACGTGGCTGAGCTTGACTACAAAAGGAGAGCCCCTCCTATCTCTGTATTCTCTGACACCATCCTAGCCTCTGGCTCTTGATACCTGTTTGATGACACAGTCTCAGCAGCCTTCTGCTGCCTGACTTTCTCCAGAATTCCTGAGGCTAGTTTGCAGCTCTTTGCACTTTAGGTCTCCTGGAGGTGGGTCCCAGAGAGCAAATGGAGCAGTTAGAGAAGCGCTCTGTAGAGCACCTTCCTCTCTCTTTCCCTCTCTGTCTCTCTTTTTCTTTCAAGATTTACTTATTTATTTGAAGAGAGAGAGAGAGAGAGAGAGAGAGAGAGCGAGCACAGAGGGAGAGGTAGAAGCAGGCTTCCTGCTAAGCAGACTCCCAGGACCCTGGGATCTTGACCTGAGCCAAAGGCAGACGCTTAACTGACTAAGACCTCCAGGCGCCCCTGTAGAGCACCTCTTTCAAATGAGGCCCTGTGAGAATCTGAGGAGGGGGGGGGGGCTCTTATGAGTAGGGATGGCCAGAACAGTTAAATTGCAGCCCCGGAGGGGCCAGCAGCTTTGGATCCTGGGAAGGCTCCATCCTCTGGGTTAGGGCATTTTGATTTGCCCAGGGCAGGAGCAGGAGTGATCCCCAGTGCGGCTCAGTGGCCATGCCCGCTAGCCAGATCTGCCACTTGCTTTTGCCCTGTGCTCGGGGAATCTTGAAGAGCAGAAACTTCTAAAGCAGAAGAGCATGAACTTTTCTCGGGGCACAGCCCCTGGATAGTGTGGGGAAAGCTATGTTCTCTTAATAGGAAAAAGTACTCCTAGATCCACAGCCTTTTTCTCCAGTTTCAGGAAGCTGAAAGACAGTAGGGGTAGAAAGACGCAGCTCCTGATAACGTCCACCCTTTCCGAATCCATCCTTTCCTTTTCTTACCCATCTCTAGCTCACTCTGCTTTTCCTCTCCTCTCCCTTCCTTCTCTTCTGCTTGAACCTTGTGTCTGGATGCTGCTGCCTTGACCCTTCCTGACTTCTTTAGCACTCAGAGCTGAAGTGGTTTTTTGGCTCCAGATCTACATTTTCCTTAGCGTGTGCCAAGAAGCTGCCTGCTAACCAAGCTGTTTGGTGGCAGAGAGACTTGAGCAGAGGTGATAATGTGGCCCAGTGGTTCTCAGAGTGCTGGCCCTCAACCAGCGACAGCAGCTCTGGCCCGCCCCACACCTGCTGAATCCCCAACTCTGGGGGTGAGGCTCACCCCCTGGGGGATGTTGATGGAGGTTAAATCGTGTGAACCGCTCATAGAGTCAATGAGGCCTCCACTCCCCCAGTTTTAATTAACTTGTTCAGATTTGCGTGAAGTTCTTTGTAAACTCAGCCTCAAGCCCCTTTGCAACCAGACTTTAGCCCCGTAAGGGCTCTAGAGAGAAACTTTGGACCCTGTGGATGTGGTGGCAGGAGATGCCTTCTCTAGAAGGAGTCTCAGACTCTGGCTGTGAGAAATGGTACCGAGATAGCGGAAGGCTACTGCTATCCCCTCCCTCACTACTGTGTGGGAGAGAGAGGTGAGTCCAAGGCCTGATCTTCCTAGGAGCCTGGCAGGGCAGTAGTGAGGGGGATGATGGAAAGGTTGTTATTCCCGCTTCTTCTCTTACAGTCTTTGAGAGATTTTTAAACTTCAGAGCCATTTCAGAGTTAACGGAATCAGAGTTCTAGAAGAGTCGTTTCTTTAAGAACAGTCTGGAAGGAAAATTGGGGGACCAGTTTCCTTGAATACCACCAAAGTCAAAGTTTGGTGGTGTTCTAACCCTATTTCCTCACCAGACATAGAGGAGTCTCTCTTGTCTTCCTGTCCCTTTCTGAGTGAGACTCACTCATTTGCTTAGTCTACTCATTCTCAGCCCTATCTCTTTCTCTTCCTACCACTTATTTCTTAGACCAGTGGCTCGTAAACTTTGTGGCAAGCAAGAACCATGTGGGTGACTGTTACTGTTCAGTCTCCTACCCCACTACAAAGATTTTGATTTAATAATCTAGGTGGGGTCCAGAAATCAGCCTTTTTGACAACACCCCCACATTTTGTCCCATGGACTGCTTTGCTGGCCCCTGGAATGGAATATGTGCTAAGATAATAGTGATTTATTTTAAAACTTAAACTTCTGTCATGCATTACTTAGTAACAAAAGAAGATATTTTTAAAAATTTTGTTTTAACCACAGAAAATTTCATTTTACTTAGAAGTTGAGAGTAGTGAGCAATTGCATTGTTCCGTACCCAACTTTGAGCGCCTCCATGTGTCAGTCATGATTTTAACTTTGGAGAGGAAGAAAGAAATATACCAAAAAAAAAAACCCTTTAAGTTTCTACTAACAAATGTTCCACTACTAAAAATATGTAAATTTGTTCCTCGATACGTAGTATGTGTATAAAAATGAGAGATGAAACTATATTCGTTGAAGGGGTAATTCCATGCTGGTAAGTCAAATTCCTAATTTGTAAAAACCTCGAGTCATAGGAAGTGTTTTGAACATTCAAGAAAATTATCACTGTCTGGATTGCTGTCTTTAGTTTATTTCTCTCAGATATGCTAAATTCATTAGCTTCTGTGACTGAGGCGAGTGCCATCTCCCTGAGGTTTCCCGATGCCATGAGAATACAGGGAACGGGCCTCTGTGGAGAGAGAAGGGACTCTGAGGACTTTGAAGATTGTTTTCTCATCTGCTTTTTATTTTTATATGCAAACAGGGTCCTCTGTAGTTCATCTTATCTCTGTCTTTAGCCAGAAATACTTTGGCCCATAAAAATGAGGGAAAAAAATCTCCCGCTCAGAGTGACATAGGTGAAAATGTTAATTATTCAGTTCTTTGAAGTGAAATCATTTATTTTTCTTCTTAGTGTAATTGATACCCCTTTTTGTTCCTTTCCCCTGTGTGTCCCCTCCACACTTCCCGGTCATCAAGCTAGAACCTTTATTGTCATCTTTAAATCCTCCTCCTCTCTCACTCCCTACTGAATGCCAAGTCCCGAAGTGGCAATCCCTTTTAAAGTGTCATTAATTTATTGTGTTTTCTGTGCACTTAACTGCTCCTGCCCCGTCACTGTGCCCTTGAACATTACCTTTCTCCTTCTTAATCTTCTTAATCTCTCTGAGGTTATGGACCCCAGGAGTATCCACGGGCCCTCTTCCTGAAATGCGTGTACTCACATGTGTACACCTACACACGCACACAATTTTGAAATCCTCTCAAGAGATCTGCGGACCCTGGTTAAGAAACCTTCACCAGAGTCATTTTCCTGCCTGTAATATCTCCTGCAACAAATAAATTCTTCGGGGCGCCTGGGTGGCTCAGTGGGTTAAAACCTCTGCCTTCGGCTCAGGTCATGATCTCAGGGTCCTGGGATCAAGCCCCACGTCGGGCTCTCTGCTCAGCAGGGAGCCTGCTTCCTCCTCTCTCTCTCCCTGTCTCTCTCTGCCTGCCTCTCTCTCTACTTGTGATCTGTCAAATAAATAAAGATTTACTAGAACATTGGTTAGGTTGAACTATAGGAAATTGCTCATATTTAGCTGCTTTTAACACTTTATTCTTGAATTTATATACAGTAGAATTTATATACTATTTATATAAAATAAATGAATTTATTTATGAATTTATATACTATTCTTGGTGCACAGTTCTGAGAGTTTTAACAAATGCATTAACTTCTGTAGCCATCACCACAGTCAAGATACAGAAGAGTTCCATCACCTGCCCCCAGAATATTCCTTCACGCTACCCCTCTGGAATGTTCTGTCTGGTTAATGTCATTTTAAATATTTAATCCAAAACACAGTAGTTTTTGGCTTATCTTTCTCATGAGATTGTAAACTTTTCAAGAATCCCAGAATCCAAGCCATGGCTGTTTTCCCATAGTTCCTAACATAGAGACTGGTGCATTTTAAGTTCCCAGGCCTAAGCCTTAGCTGAGTCAACACATGAATGCGTGGTTAACACAAATAATTAGGAGGTTGCTTTAATTACGGCAGTGAACTTGCCTCCTCCTCATTTTCCTGCCTTTCCCTTCTTCAGCTGGATCTAGTAATGGGTTCCACCATGCCCTGCCCAGTTCTTGAGTCAGTAATGATAGAAACAGCAGCCTTGACTCCTTCTGTCTCCAGATTCTGGAATCAAGTTGGGAGAGTGAGCAGATTGTAGCCACAACAGAAGGGGATAATAGCACTTGACTCTGGGAGTCCCAGACAGACCAAGTTCTGCCGCTTGCCACTGGCAAGATCCAAAGGCAGGGAGACGGATAGTGGTTACATAAGAAAGGAATTTATTTCAGTGAGGCCAACACTGGGAAGAGGGTAGACTAATGGCTCAAAGACTGTCTGCAAAGTGCTAAAAATACTTCAGGGTTCATACAACAAGAATGGGGACAAATGTCAGTGGATACCTGCAGGTGGGCAATGAAATCAAGTCATCACACAGCTTGGGGGTGAATCATGGGCAGGGTCTTGTTGGCTCAGCGCAGTCCTTATTGCTTGGATTGGGAGGTAGTTTTGGTTCCCATCGGGAGATGCTTTATCCTCAGCGTCTTTTGCCTGAGTTAGGAGATATGCTGGAAGGAATTTAATCAGTCCGCAAGTCTGAGGTCACAATGAAGGTAGTTGACATCCTCTTTCAAAATCTGGTGTGCTTCATGCCAGCTCTGAGCGCAAGGCATTTGGATGACCTCAGTGGCAATGGGCAGCTGCTGGCTCAGTGGCATGCAAGTACCTTTCAAGAGAGACACCACTGCAGGTCGATGTATGCAGGAAGAATAGAACTTAATCTTAATCTTTATTTGCTTCTCTGCTCTCAAAATTGTTCTGGCACCACTTACTTGCCTCTTGTGCTCTGAAAGCAACAGAGCTTTGGTGCCAGCTAGTGACCTGTTACCAGGCACCCTGGGATCTCCAGTGCCTCCGTTATTGTCACATGGGTGCTCTCCCTTCCTGTCTTTCAGTGGTCATGGCGCATTTGATACCAGCTCTGGTAATGTCTTACTCTTTCTCAGTGTGTCCCATTTCATATAACTGATCATCTGTCATCCGTGTTTGAGTTGGGGCCTCCTGTACCTAGAGCATGTTTTTTTTCAGGAGCAGAGGTAATAACTCTCCTATCTTTAGAGCTCTTGAACTGGGGTTGACGTTAGCCATTAGGCATATCAGTCATGACCAACACTGATTTCGAGGTCCGTTTTTTGGTCACCAGTATTACCAACACAGTTTGTTAGAGCTATAGCACAGTATAAGTATTTTTAACTTTGATAAAATACTACAGAATCTTCTGCACGCAGGTAATAAGCATAATCTCTGTTGCTTGATTTAATTAAAATACTTTTCTTCATATAAACAGCCTTTAAAAATGTAAAAGCAAACATGTGGTATCAGAACATAGTTTAGAAGTGGAAAGGTTAAGGGAGTGGTGAAAAGTGTTCAAAAACAGGGCTGTGTTTAGGACTTCCTAGCGATAGACCAAACACTTTGGCAAAGATTCAGGTATTGTAGCAATGAAGTTGGGTGGGGTGAACATAGTAAAGTCACTCTTTCCACTTTAGTATTTAAAAACATAAGCAGGCTTTGATGTTAAAGAAGAAAGTAAGTGTGCATAGAAAATAAGTACTGTGTTTCTTTCTTCTCGGGTTTCTGTGACATTATAACATTTCTTAGTATAAAAGGCTCTGTCTCCAGTGCCTGCTATTGTTTTGCAAGGAAAGTAGGCGTTAGATATCAATTCAGATTTGGGGAGGTGAGTAACAGTTCAAATTGTTTTTCCAGATAAGGCGTTTTCTCCAGTGGTTTTTAGTAGTACAAATAAACAAATATCACATTGCTTTTTAGAGTGTTTTCCGATTTCGGTGCAGATATCCCAGCCCTTTGTGGAACATGAGTCTGGATTATTCTAGAAACTCTGCTTTGACGGAGATAAATGATGACTTAAAAAATACTTAAAGAGCTAAGTTAGTTTCC
Organism: Enhydra lutris kenyoni; assembly: GCF_002288905.1. Lineage (NCBI taxonomy): Eukaryota > Metazoa > Chordata > Mammalia > Carnivora > Mustelidae > Enhydra > Enhydra lutris. The sequence continues at coordinate 3,718,783 of NW_019154113.1, read as the reverse complement.
CACTTCTATCTGCTACAGCTTAACCCAGAGATGGGTCCCTGGCTACGCGTATGGCTGAGGCTGACCCTGGGAAGCTTTAGCCACCCTACCCGTTGGGGACCTGGATTCTAATCTATAGATTGCAGTTTGGCACCGTGGTAGGGAGACAACGCATTTGGTGGGGAGGGGTGCTCGGCTCCCCTCAGAACTCTGTGTGAGCAAGGTGCGCAAGCCAGAGGTGTCCTGGGGCATGTCCTGAGAGCAGCAGCGGGTCTTCACACAGCAGGAGACACGTCTTGCACCTGGAGCTGTGGAGGACGTAGGCACTGTGAAGGATAACTGTTTCTGACTCAAGCATTTCACGCAGAAATGGGTTTAAGAGCATCAGAATGCCCTTCTCTCTGGATTATCATATTGAAATGTCATTTAAAAAATTGTCTTTCCTGGGGCGCCTGGGTGGCTCAGCGGGTTAAGGCCTCTGCCTTCTGCTCGGGTCATGATCCCAGGGTCCTGGGATTGAGCCCCGAGTCCAGCTCTCTGCTCAGCGGGGAGCCTGCTTCCCTTCCTCTCTCTGCCTGCCTCTCTGCCTGCCTGTGATCTCTGTCTGTCAAATAAATAAATAGATAAAATCTTTAAAAAAAAAATTGTCTTTCCTACGGAAGGGTTTACACCCCCATAAAGCAATCAGTTGTTCTTATTCGTGAATTAAGGAATCACCTTCCTGCTACGAGAGAGCTGTAACCAGATCTCGGAGGTTTGGAGGTGAGCAGGATGTCGAGCAGGGAGGTGAGCAGGGAGAGCTGGGAGCCGAGGGAGGAGGCCTGGAGAGGGCCAGCTCAGAGGGTTTGGCTCAGGTGGGTGCTGAGGTGCCTCCAGGGGAGAGAGAGGAAAAACTGAAGAACAAAGGACACTAAGGATAAACTTTACTTTTCTCATTTTACCTTTGACCAACTCTAACCATAAGGAAAGTATTAGACATTTGTTTTGAAGAATGTGGAATTGAATGATTGTCCAAGTCGACAGTCTTCCCAGACAGAAATCTTCCTACTCTGGGGTAACATATTTGTAGAAAATCCCAAGTAACCTCCCTTTCAGCATCCTCAGGCAGAAGTAAGTCCTGCCAAGCTTGCCTCCGTGCTCAGTACGCTCCAGCCATCCCTACTGCTCTCACCCTTGGGTGGGGGGCTTTGCTCCAGGCTCCTTTGATGAATAAGATGCTTAGGTTTGGGGCGCCTGGGTGGTCAGTGGGTTAAGCCTCTGCCTTCAGCTCAGGTCATGATCTCAGGGTCCTGGGCTCGAGTCCTGCGTCAGGTTTTCTGCTCAGTAGGGAGCCTGCTTCCCCCCACCTCTGCCTGCCTCTCTGCCTATTTGTGATCTCTGTCTGTCAAATAAATAAATAAAATCTTTAAAAAAAAAAAAAAAGATGCTAAGGTTTACTCCTTTTTCCTTTAAAAAATTAATTTAGTGAAGTAGCTTTTCTATACCCGTGCCAGCCGGGTGTACTGCTGTTCCATTCTGCCACTAACCACCCAGAGTTAGCACAGACCCTAGGAGTTAAGGACCTGCTTCCTGCAGACTGGTCCTTACTTCCAATGCCAGCCGCATTCTGGAGGTCCCAGAACACCTGCACTTCTGACCATCTGGCTGTAAATATTCCCAGGACCCCCTTGGGCTTCATAACTTCCTGGAGCAACACACAGAACTCAGGAAAGCACTGTACTTACCGTTTAAGTTTTATTATAAAAGGTGCAAATCAAGAGGACAAGCCAAATGCAGAGACATACAGGGCGAGGTCTGGGAAGGAAGCACAGCTTCTGTACCCTCTCCTTGTTGAGTCAGGGCCTGTGACCTTCGTGGTATGTTCCTGTGTTCACCGACAAGCTCACTGAGCTTCAGTGGCCAGGGTTTTTATTAGGGCTTCATTACATATGTAAGATTGATTGAACATGATTGAACTCAGTCTTCAGCATCCCTCCAGGAGATTGGGTGGCTGAAATTTTAAGACTTTTCTCATCACAAGGTTCCTCTTCCAGGTGGCCATTCCCGTTCGTACAGCTTTGCAGGGTCACAACCTGAGTTCCCTCATTTGCATAGCAAAGATACTCCTCCCACTCCAGAAATTCCAAGTGTTTAAGAAGCTCTATGCCTGAAACTTACGACGAATTCTTTTTTACACCACAGTAATGAATTCATATAGTTAACTAAGTCAGATAATACTACAGGATTTAAATACCTTCAACTTTCAGCTTTTTCTTTGGAATTGACTTCTAAATTGCTATGTGACATGCATATTCTGATTTTTTTCTTGATTCATCTGCCTGAGATCTTTATGATCCTTAGACTTTCTGTTTGGAAGGTGGGGAAGTAGCCCTTTCACCCTGTGCTCAGGTCCTTCCCTGACACCTGCCTTCCTCCCCCAATTCTGAGTTCATATATTGTAACTACATAAATATTATTCACTGCTTAGCTAAGTAGTATATTACTAGTATCTTCCTTTCTTGTGCAAATTTTAATTTTTCGTGGACTTAAAAATTGTCTCTTTTTTTAATTTGCTTCATTTTCTCTGCATCTCTTAATTACGTCTTCTTAAACTGAAGAGACTACACAGAATGCTTCTTAATGTTCTTTTTCACGTAGTCACACAGCTTTTGTCGCTTTTCCCTGGGGGCCTTTCCGGAGCCCCACCCTCCAGCTCAGGGCTGGATGTGTCCTCTGCAGGACTTGGCACAGCCATTGTTCCTTGCTTGTCCTTACGCTGTCATCCTGGGCATTTCCTTCACCTCTCCTGTTTCTTGGCTCCAGGGAGGCCTTGTCCATTAACTTTCTGAGAAAGGGTACTTATGAGTTTATGATGTTTTCCGCTACAGGTAATAGACAATTAAAAGTGACTTAAACAGGACATTTCTTACATCAGGCAAGTCTGGAGTTAGGATGGTACAGCATCGTTCAGGGATATTTTCAAACCCAGTGTTACGGGATGTTTGTCCCCTTAGTGCCGGTGGTTCTTGGTCACTGCACTTTGAAGAATGAAGAGTAGACCAGACCAGACCAGACCAGATGAGTGGTGGGCAGCAGAGCAAAGTTTATTAGGTGAAACTATAAAGCTCCTGGAAAGGGAGGGAGACCCAGGAGACCCGAATGGGTTGCCCTTGGAGTTTCTAAGTTTAGGGCTCTTTTCTAAGTTGAGCTTTTTTGCAGAATTTTCTTAAGCAATCAGGGCTTTTGATCATGTTTCTCTCTACCTATTAGGTTAATATCTCTGGGCTGATGGTCTTTTATTTTTATTTTTTGCTGACATCTGGGGGCTTATGTCTTAACTGCCCCCTGCCCAAGATACTGACAAATGCCCTGTGGTTAATTGTCTTATTTTAGGACGTTTTGCAGAAGTCGTTTCTGCGAGGGCTACAAAGCAGAATGTCTGTGTGGTCCCGTCAAAGCTGCAGAACAGGATATCAGTGCTGTTTTTTGGATTTTTTTTAAAAAAGATTTTATTTATTTATTTGACAGAGACAAAGCGAGAGGGGGAACACAGCAAGGGGAGTGGTAGAGGGTGAAGCAGGCTTCCCACTGAGCAGAGATCCCAATGCAAGGCTTGATCCCAGGATCCCGAGATCATGACCTGAGCAGAAAGCAGATGTTTAACAACTGAGCCACCCGGGGGCCTGTCAGTGCTGTTTTATCATAGCTGTCCCGATTCCATATTTTCTCGTTGGGGACCCTGGCCCTGACTACATTAAGTGTCCAGTTAACTCCTAATGATGTAGTTTTGGAATGTAGCTGAGGCTTGGTGGGGTGAGGTCCGGAGCTGACCACCAAGCAAGAATTCTTGAGACGTCTTTAGTGCAAAATGGTGCTTTTATTAAGGCACAGGGACAGGATCCCTGGGCAGAAGGAGCTGCTATACCCTGGCTGATACTCTACTTAGGAGCTGGGGGGAGGGGAATAAGGGAGGCTTTCAAATGAACTTTCATATACTAAAGAGAACCTACCAGATCCTGATGGCCTTGCCACCGTCCAGTTCAGGTGATTTTTCCCTCTAGTTAAGGCATTACCACTAAGACAGATGGGAGCTTTCTGGAGGAATGTCACACATATCCCACCCCAGAGTATTGGGGTGGGAGGGTTTGCAGGAGGGTGTCAGCTTGTGCTGCGTCCTCAGCTTGGCTTCTGCTCCCTCCTCACTAACATCAGGTCTTTTCAGACTTTCACCTCTTTGAGGCTCGTTGTGAGGGTTTGGCTTGTGTGGGTGCCATGCTGCAGGGGTCCTTTGCAGAAGGAGGTTACCTGGAAGTGAAAAAGGAGCCATTTTCTCTGGTGAGTCCCATTTGGATCCTTTCTGGAAAACTTCCTAGCTACCTTCACTTCACATCTCAGGCCATAGCGAAGGGAATGGAATGGCCATAACTGACTTCTAATAAGGATTCACCACCCTCCTGGGGCTGATAACTCACCTCTTTCAAAACAGATGACCACTTAATATGTGAATAAAATTCGGGTTTTTCAGCAAAGAAGAAGGGGGATGGCTGTTGGGTAGGCCATTAGCAGTGGCTGCTGTGGTACCAGAGAGTCAGTTGAATGTCTGAGAACATGTTTATGTCACCTGCCCACTTGAGTATAGTATTCTAGGTGGGAAATTAGTTTCTCCTAACTCTGCAGGCATCACTTAATTGTTTTCTAGTTTTCAGCATGAAACTAGAACTGAAACCACTGGTTTCAAACTGAACCCAGTGGCGCTCTGATCTTTGGTCCTTTATATGCTCTAGTTCTTCCCCTCTCTTTGGAAAAATTTAGAAAAAAATCTTTATCCTTAGTGTTCTGGTATGCTATGATGTCGGTCTTTTTAAAAATTCATTGTGATTGGCACTTAGGACTAGAAAATGTCTTCCAAATTTGGGGAAATTGTTTAGTGATATTTCCTGTCTCTCTTGTTGGGCCCCTTGGACTGATCTTTTAATTTTATTTTTTTAAGATTTTGTTTATTTATTTGAGAAAGAGATAGAGAGAGCCCACACTCACAGTGGAAGGGGGAGGTGCAGAGGCAGAGGGAGAAGCAGACTCCCCGCTGAGCAGGGAGCCCAACTTGAAGCTCCATCCCAGGACTCTGAGATCATGACCTAAGCTGAGGGCAGACACTTAACCGACTGAGCCACCCAGGCATCCCTATTTCTTTTTCTTTTTAATTTTTAGTTTCCCAACTCTGTCCTTTTATTTTTTTTCTTGTTATATGAGATAATTTCTCAATTTTATCTTCCAAATTTCCATTGATTTTTTTTCCCCCCTTCTCCCATATTTTTAGCTTTCAAGAGCACGTTTGTTCTAGGGCTTTTTTAAAAAGAGCAATAAATGACAAGAGGAGTGGATGATGTGATGTGATGGGTAGAAATTCCAGGAAACTTGTTCTGCAAGCAGGGGAATTAGGGTTGGTTCCTGTGAGGTGAATCTCTGCATCCCTGAATGGGTAGGCAGGTTGCTTAGTAAAAGAAAAGGAGGTAGGAGGAACTTTGGGGAGCTTGGGAGGAATGTAACAGAGGCCATGAACAAAAATGTGGTGAATAAGTTAAAACAACAAAACAGGTAGCTTTGAGAGCTTCATTAAAGCAATTTGCTCTTTGTCTCAAATTAACGTTCTTAGGTTTTTCAAACCCCTGTATTTGTTACTACTTTTAAATGACATTAACTCTTTATTCCTAATTATAAAAGTAATGCACGTTTATTATAGAAATCTTGGAGAGTGTAAGACATCACAAAGAGGGGCACCTGAGTGGCTCAGTCAGTTAAGCATCTGACATTTGATTTGGGCTCAGGTGTGATCTCAGGGGTGTAGGCTCAAGCCCCGCTTTGGGCTTCTGCACTGGGCGTAGTATCTACTTAAAAAAAAAAAAAAAAAGAGGGGCTCCTGGGTGGCTCAGTGGGTTAAAGCCTCTGCCTTCAGCTCAGGTCATGATCCTGGGGTCCTGGGATCGAGTCCTGCATCGGGCTCTCTGCTCAGCGAGGAGCCTGCTTCCTCCTCTCTCTCTCTGCCTGCCTCTCCACCTACTTGTGATATCTCTCTCTGTCAAATAAATAAATAAAATCCTTAAAAAGAAAAAAAAAGAAAGAAAAGAAATCACAAAGAAAAACATAAAAAATGTGTATAATCTGACCTCTCGGAGATACCTGTTATTAATATTTTAGTGTTTTTGTGGTATGTCTAATAATATATGAATATTCTGTATGTTTCTACATACTTTTTATTTTTATTTTTTTATTTATTCATTTGACAGGCAGAGATCACAAGCAGGCAGAGAGGCAGGCTGGCGGGGGGGGGGGGGGGGGGGGGGGGGGCTCCCCACTGAGCAGAGAGCCTGATATGGGGCTCGATCCCAGGACCCTGGGATCATGACCTGAGCTGAAGGTGGAGGCTTTAACCCACTGAGCCACCCAGGCACCCTCTATATACTTTTTAAAAACAAAATTAAAATCATACCACAAGTTGTTTTTATACTGTTGTTTTTTCCTGTTAACAAACAGTACAATTCACATCTTAAATATTTTTGACATGAGCTATTTTTTCAAGATCATTTTTTTCTTTGAAATTCTTTTTAAATTAATAGACTTTATTTTTTAGAGCAGTCTTGGGTTCACAGCAGAGTTGACAGAGAGTACAGGGAGTTGTCATGTACCCTGAGTCCTCCCACACCCCACCCCAGATAACCTCCCCGGCTATCAACAGCTGTACCTGGGTGGTGTGGTAGTTATAACTGATGAACCTATGCCGACACATCATTATCACCTAGTTTGTAGCTTATATTAGGGTTCCCTCTTGGAGCTGTTCCTTCTGTGGGTTTGGACAAATGTACAATGACATGTATCAACTGTTATAGACCAAACAGAAGAGTTCACCACTCTCAAATGTCCTGTGCTCCAGCTCTTAATCCTTTTTCATATCCCGTCAAACCCCTGGCAACCCACTGCCTTTTCCAGAATGTCCTATAGTTGGAATCCTACAGTATGCAGCCTTTTTCATACTGGTCTCTTTCTCTTAGTAATACACATTAAAGTTTCCTCCATGGCCTTACAGTTCATTTCTTTTTATCACTGGATAATATTCTGTTGTATGGCTGTACCACTCTTTATTTACCCATGTCCTTTTCGAAGGACATGTTGCTTCCAAGTTTTGGCAGTTATGAAAAAGCTGTCAAAACATATGTGTGCAGGTTTTTATGTGGATGTAAGTTTTCAACTCTTTTTTGAGTAAATTCTAAGGAGTGTGATTACTGTATCATATGGTAAGAGTATGTTTATTTCATAAGAAGCTACCATACATAATTTACTTGACTAAATTCAGATTTTTAAACATTTTGATTCTTTTCAGTTTTAGCCCTAGGTTTAAAGTTCTTCTTTTGAAATCTTTATATACATTTCTAGTCATTTCTTTAATATAAATTCCTCAGATTGGAATTGCTGCATCAAAAAGTCTGATTATCGGGGCGCCTGGGTGGCTCACTGGGTTAAAGCCTCTGTCTTCGGCTCAGGTCATGATCCCAGGGTCCTGGGATGGAGCCCCGCAGTGGGGCTCTCTGCTCAGTGGGGAGCCTGCTTCCCCCTCTCTCTCTGCCTGCCTCTCTGCCTACTTGTGATCTCTGTCAGATAAATAAATAAGGTCTTTAAAAAAAAAGTCTGGTTATCTTAAAATTGTGTTTGATAAACCTTCTAAAATCAGCTTTTCCAAAGGTTGTATACTAACTTAAGCTTCTACCAGCAGGGTATGCGAGCGACTACTTCCCATACTCTTGGTAACGCCATATATTACAGTATTAGTCTTCCCAGGACTGCTGTAACAAAGAACCACAGGCTCAGTGGCTTAAAACTATAAATTTATTCTCTCACAACAAATGGAGACTAGAAATCTGAAGTCAGGTGTCAGCAGGGTTGGGTTCCTTCCAAAGACTCCAGGGAAGGATTCTTCCTTGCTTCTTCTTATCCTCTGGTGGCTCCTGGCAATCTTTGCTGCGTCAAGTCTCATCTCACCTTTGTCATCATAGGGCCTTCTTACCTATGTGTGTATCTTTGTGTGCTCCATCCTCTTATGAGGATACCAGTCACTGGATTTAGGGCCTCTTAATCTGATATGACCTCATCTTAATTAATTACATCTGCAAAGACCCTATTTCCAAACAAGTCACATTCTGCGATTGCTGAGGGACATGAGTCTTGGGGGAAAAATTCAGTCCACTAGGATAAACTTTGCATTTTTTTTTTTCTAATCAGAGTATGGGGCTGGGGTGGGGGGCATCCTATTTTTGTTTTAATTTGCATTTCTGGGATCACAAGTGATGTTGAAGTCTTTTGATAGGGTCATTTGCATGTATTTATTGTTTCGTAAATTGTCTGTAGCCCTTGCCTGTTTTTCATTTGAATGGTTCATCCCAACTCATCAAATTCTCTGGAATTTATTTTTATTTACAAAAAGAGGTTAGCGATATCTTCCTCTTGCACCTGGCATCCTCCCCTCTAATTGTGTACTAAATCTGGTCACTTCTCTCAGCCTCCTCCACTGCCTGCAAGGTCTGAGCCACTCTTGTTTCTCGCAGGAGTCATTGTAGGACGCTTGTATAGTTTCCCCGGACTCCACCCAGTCTGATCTCAGCACAGCAGCCAGAACAATCCTTTTCAGATGTAAATTGGATCCTGTCACTCCTCTGCTCAGCACCCTTCAATGGCCTCTGCTCACACGTGGAACAAAAGCCTGAGCCGGAATCCTGGCCTGCAGGTCCCTTGCGATGGAGCCTCCTCCCGGTCCTTTCCCGCCCCTCCCGCAGCCTCCCTCCCTCGTGTTTATCCAAACACAGCTACTGATCTAGGACTTCAGGCACTGAAGCCTCCATGGAGTTCAACTTTGCTGAAAAGTGCTCTGGTTATTTTAGGCCTCACACCCGGCAATAAGAGGTCAAAGAGCTGATAACGGAGCTGCCCCCAGGCGCTTCTCTTCCCAAGCTGGGCAGCTCGGTTTGCAGGTTGGGCAGTTTGTCTTCCGGTTACCTACTACGAATACATTGTTGATTTGGTTCCCATGAAAGAATTTCCCATTGCTGTGATCCCCTTAGGTTGCTGCTTGTCACCAAAGTTCTACTCTGACTTCTGAAGGGGAGAGGAAAGAAATACCTTAAAGACTCGAAAAGGGAGATTTTCTGATTTTTTTAAATATTTTGAAAACTTGGTAAGATTGAACACATAATATTGAGCAGTTAATAATTTCTCAGTGAGTAAGGCTTTGATCTTTATCTGCTGTTTTTACCAAATGGTAAGGAGATCTTTCTAGATAAAAATACTTATGCCACTAGAAGTACATTTGATCCTGGAATAAAACTAAATATTACATTTATGGCATGCATGGTTTGTGCTGTTGTAAAATACTCATCTCGAGCTTCATGTAGAACAGATGCTACATAGATCAGTTAGAAGGTTTTGCCTCACGCAGCCTCACCCGCGTATGGAGATGGGAGATGCATGAGAATGGGGTGAAGGGGGCCAGGCAGGTGTGTTTGTGAGTAGCCTGGCTTTGTTTACAGATCGTGGGCTTTCCTGTAAATCACTTAGGTCAAAACCTGGCCAGTTAGATAGAAAAGATAAATGAGGCTCACAGTTGTTTTGTTTTTTTTCCTTAGAAGTGAATAGCACATAACAAGTGAGATGTTAACTAAATTGTTGGTTTCTACATTCTCTGGTTCTTATCAGTTTCCTTTGGCTTGAACTATTCCCTTTAGGGCAGGGCAAATGGTCCTTCAGTGCAGTTTATTAAGTAAAGGAATTCCCATCCTAACGGAACTGGTTCATGGCAAGAAGGGAACATTAATAAAGAATAGTTGGTATGTTCCTGATTATTTCTTAAAGGCGGTTGTAGATAGGACTAGGACTCTATTCCCATAAATCTAAATCAGTGTTATTAAGCTTGACCCTTGATTGTTTCCCATATAATTATCTGAGTTTATTTTATCCTTAGTTCACTAAACTTTTCTTTCTCCATGCGTACTATAGTTAGAATAAAATACAGACTAATGACTCTATTAGCTTACATTTTCTCAAGTGGTAGAATGTGTAACTTTCAAATACCCAGCAAGCAGAAAAAATACAATGTTGCATTTCTTTGAATGGAAAGGTTTTAAACATGTAAGCATTTCCCTTATGCACTATTTGTTGGTTTTCCATTTTACAATTTTCTTACAAAGTAAATCTTCAGAGATCTCCATGATTGAAATTAAAGAACCAAATGCGACAGTCAACAATTTCATTTAATATCTGGATTTTTTTCCTATTTATCTTCTGATTTTTAGAAATAGAGCTCTGTTCACAATTGACATGAATGAGAAGGTTAACCCAGAAATTAGTGGCTTATTTTCCCATATTATTTAAAATTTTTGTAGTTTTAAAAAGTTCCTGTTACTAAGAAAATCAAATGAAATACAGAATTATAGTCTGGTACTAAATATGTGTGTAATGTCAAAAGATCTGACTCATGATTAGCCACTAACCAAACATGTCACCAATTTAGTAATGTTATTAAAAGTGATACTTATTCACTGCAGAGGATCAGAGTACACCAGAAGGTTCTGTGGTTCTTGGGATCTATGGCAAGCCCACAGGCATTGCTTAGGGATCGGGCAGCTGTATGCTTCTGTAGAGTTTTGCTTTGGAGGTCTATAATGCAAAGCTGTGCTACTGATTGGCACAGACCAAACCAGGTTTATAATTATGGAAGTAAGAACGGTCAAACCAAATAACAACTGCGTTGTTAAGGAACATTTGGAAGGCACTCGAATGCATTGTGGTCTCCGGTGACCTGCATCTTGGTGCTCGGTGTTATGGCACACAGAGGAGACAGTGTCTGTTTCATTAGTAGATGGTCATTATTCCATGTGGGGCAGCCATTCCTTCAACTTCCTATCTTTCTCTCTAGCCTTTCCCCCAGTTGTTGTAATTCCAGTAGGTTCTCCTCTTGTGAAGGCCACCCCACTACTCTGCTGTCACCTACTCCAGGAAGCCATCAGAGTCCATCACACACTCCCTTCCCGACTTTCAGATCTTAAGGTGTGTTCCTGTGACTGCTATTGAACCTTGAAGTACAGAGGAATATTTATTTCTCTCCCTGGGTTGTGAACTCCTGTAGGGTGGTTTACACATGTTACCCCATTTATAGTTCTAGACTGAGCAGAGTCAGAGCCAGGTAAAATGTAGACATCCAATAGGGTGTGTTACTTTGAAAGCAAATATAATTTGAGGGCTCCTCTACCAGGCACTGGGCTGTGTGCTTTCATATAATCATTACTCATCTGATCCTCAGAGGCAGAAGTTAAGTTCCACGTGCAGGTTAGGCAGTTAGGAAGTAGAATGTGAATCCCATCTGACTTTACTACCAGACCACCTCATTAAATGACGGGGCCCATGAGATTATCATGTGACTAAAGACTTGCAGGGTTTCGGGATTTTGATCAGGATTGTGTTGAATCTGTACATCAATTTATGGAGTGTTACCAACTTAACAATATTAGGTCTTCCAGTCCTTGAACATGGGATGTCTTTCCTTTTATTAGGTCTTCTCTAATTCCTTTCAATGATGTTTTACTGTTTTGAAGGTACGAGTCTTGCAGTTGCTTGGCTCAATTTATTCCTAAGTATTTTATCTTATTTTTTCATGCTATTATAAATGGAATTGTTTTTCTTTTCTTTTTAAAGATTTTATTTATTTATTTGACAGTGAGAACACAAGCAGGGGGAGTGGGAGAGGGAGAATCAGGCCTCCTGCTGAGCGGGGAGTCCAGATGCCGGACTCCATCCCCGGACCCTGGGGTCATGACTGGAGCCCAATGCAGATGCTTGAGGATTGAGCCACCCAGGCGCATCTGGAATTGTTTCTGATTGACTATTATTTTTAAGTATATAAAGCGTTACAGATTTTTATACCTGTTAGATACAGATTTTTTTTCCTTGTTCATAAAGGACAAGATACAAGGAAATGGAGTTCAGTTGGAAATGAGGAAGTTCTTTCCGAGAATTAAGATCAAGGGAGACTCTGGAGTTTCAGCACTCGATGGTTAAGAAGAGAATGGACTGCCGTCCGGAGGCATCACCTGAGTCTTCCCATTCTCTTTCCAGTTCCACCTAATCAGACTCTTACCTCCACCTTTTCCCTGAAGCCACTCTCCTGAAAGTCGCCAGTGACCTTCGTGTTACCAGATTCACAGTCCTGTCAGTCACAATGTTCAGTTCATTATCGTCCTCCTTGTCCATCCTAATGATCCTCACCAGCACAGCCAAAACTCCCTGCTCCTAGGATATACTCCTAGGACCCCACACTCCTCTAGTTCTCTTTCTATCCTACTGTGGCTCTTTTTCATCTTCCAACACCTTAATGTTGGGTCTAGGACTTCCTTTTTCTGTCTGTACTCACTCCTTTGTTGACCTTATCCAACCTCATGGTTTACCAAATACCGTCTAAATGCTGTTGACTCTCCATTTCACATGTCTGATGTAGACCTCTGCCTTGATTGTCAGTATCATACATGTCTACCCTTTTCTTGTTCTGGTACCCCAGTGTTTTTTATCTTAGTCTATGGTAACCTCATCCTTTTACTTGCTCAGGTGGGATACCTTGGGGTCATCCTTGAACTCCTTCCTCTCTTACTCTGCTCGTACCCAGCTCATCAGCAAATCTCACCTTGGCCACACCTTTGGGATAGATCCATTATGTGACCGGTTCTCACCACGTCCCTTTACCGCTCTAATTTAAACTGTCCTCATCTTTTTCCTGGATTGTTGTGCTAACTTCTTAGTAGCTTCTTGCTTTCACTTTTGCACCTTTTACCATTGTATTCCCAGCACTCTCTTCAAAGAACCTGAAAGATCTGGTTAAAAGATAAGTTCATTATGTCGCTTCTCTTCTCAGAATTCTTCAAGGGCTCCCATTTCACTCGGAGAAAAAGCCAAAGTCCCTATCGTGGCCTAGAAAGTCTCTCCCCTGTCTTTTCCTCTCATTTCCTTCTCCTGCCCCCGTGACTACTGTAGCCGCACTGGCCATTCTGACTCCCCAGTACCAGCTGCTCCATTTGTCTGGATGGCTGCCTGGCTCCTCTCCCACTACTTCCAGTCTTATTTTAATGTCACTTTTGTCTGAAACTGTTAAAATTGCATTTCTCATCCCTTCCAAGTCCTCCCTTCCGTATTTTTCCCTCATGGTACCTACCGCCATGAAATACACATGTTGCCTATTTGTTTTGAGATTTATTTATTTATTTGACAGAGAGAGAGCACAAGTAGGCAGAGAGGCAGGCAGAGAGAGAGGAGGAAGCAGGCTCCCCACCGAGCAGAGAGCCTGATGTGGGGCTCGATCCCAGGACCCTGAGACCATGACCCAAGCCAAAGGTAGAGGCTTAACCCACTGAGCCACCCAGGCGCCCCTATATTTTACCTATTTGTTGATCATGTTTTCCCTCCTAGGATATAAGCCTCAAAAGAACAGGAATTGTTGCCTGTCAAACCTCTGTATCCTTAGTACCTATAACACTGCCTGGCACAGAGTAGAAAGTTAGGAAATATATTTTGAATAAATGAATCAGCTCGTCTTGCTTCCTGCTAGTAGATGGTGATTTGGTGTTTTTTTGTTTTTGTTTTTTGTTTGTTTGTGTGTGTGTATGGAATCCTCTTAGCTGCATGTATGTCTACACTCTTATGAACCTTCTACTGGCTTTAAAGCTCACGGCAGATCTGCGGTGATGTAGGCATGATTATTTCCATTTAACTCAAGAAGAGCTTGGGGTTCCAAGGGCTTCATAGATTGCCCATGGTCATACAGCTGGTCACACAGACCTTGACTTCCTGTCAGGTGGCCCCCAGCACATCAGTGCCCCTTTCCCTGCTATGTTTAACTGCCTGTCCCAGGGGTTGCCCTCACAGCTGGCAGGGTAAGGAGTGCCAGCAAAAGTTCCCAAAGACAATAGTGCGGAAACAAATGAAGTAAGAAGCTAGACCAAAGAGTCACTTAGCATTCTGACTGAATGCTAAGTCTTATCTTTTTTTTTTTTTTTAAGATTTATTTATTTATTTGAGAGAGAGAGAAAGAAGCAGAGGCAGAGGGAAAAGGAGAAGTAGGCTACCCACTGAGGAGGGAGCCCAATGTGCGGCTCAATCCCAGGACCCTATAATCATGACCCAAGTTGAAGGCAGACGCTCAACTGACTGAGCTACCCAGGTGCTCCCCAATTTGTCCTAAAACTGAGAACAGAGAAGGGAACAGGTATAAGATGTAATATAAAAGGAATCATTTAAGTGGAGACCTAAAATAAGGATTTAGGACTTTTCTGTCCATATGTAATTAAAAACAGAAGAGACAGTCACTTCTTCATGCTGGTAGAGGTCCCATTTTTACCTAATAGTTGGGTTAGGAGCATCATGGATTTGGAATTACTTTCTTCAGGTCACTTTTTGCCTCACAAACATTTGCTTCATGTTTTCAGGGCTGCCCATAGAGTATACAAAATAGCACATAGAGGCCTAGTAAGATAAGCAGTATTGTCCCAGTAATGCTTTACATTTCCATCCCAGAGACCAACGCTAATACTTACCTTTGTCCTTATTTTTTCTATACATACTTCATTTTAACCAACTGCTCTAGCCAGAACCTAACCAAAATGAACCAAAGAGTTCACGTATGTTTTAGTCTATCAATGATCTTTTACGTACATATTTTCATATGTTTAATAAAAACATCATCTATTCATCATTTTCTTATTTCCAGAGACTTTGGGATGGGAATTACTCAGTTTGAGATTATATTAGCATTATGTAACAAACATGCTGTATTTCTTTTATCTGATAGATTTTATCTGAAATATTCTGAAATGTAATAATTAGATAAAACTGCTCATTGAAATCAAATCAATTTTTGCTGTAAAAAATATCTGCAGTCAAATGCTCTACCACTGAGCTATACCCCCTGTAAAAAATATCTGAAGGGGCTCTGTATAGCTGTTTCCTATGTTCAGATTCCTTCGTGTATATACTTCTATAAATTTAGAATCTTTACTCATTAATCTTTGAAATATGTGGACAGAGCACAGCTTTCCTAGTGAAATCATTTCTATTCATCCATCCCCAGACGTAAAGTTAATGAAGCCATCAGTGAAAAACTTGCTTCTCAAGGCATGGTCAGACAGGATTCTTTGCCCCTCTTTACCATTTGCAAAAATCTACCCAATATGTAAATGTTGCTTCATAGAATCTTTTTAGAATGAGAGGAAAATGTATTGCGGGGCAGTGCAGAGGATGACTTTATGACTTTTCTTTCACAAGAGAACAAGTATAATAAAACTGTTACTTCAGAAGCTTTGGTTTTTATAGTATAGTTTACAAAATGGGGAGAAAATACTGTTCAGAGAATCCTTTTTTCTCAGTTGTTCACATTGTAAATTTTAACTGCAATGAAAAGGTGATGGCCAGAAGGATCTGAGTCAAGAGTTTCTGATTTCAAACTCAGGTCACAGAATCTCAGAATTTGAGATCAAGACCATAGAGATCTCATGTAGTCCCTTCCAGGACTTTCCCAAGATGGCACCAAGCACTGTGCTCAGTGCTCCTCACACCAGTTGGCATTTCCTCGCCATCCATCAGGAGGGAGACTCACACCCATTCATTGGAGGACTAAATCACAATGAGGGCTTCAAGTTGATGAGTAGAAGATGGGGGATTTGAGGTGCAGGCTCTGGACTTCAGATGTATATAGGGCTGCAGAGCATCATAGGAAAAGATGCTGCCCCCAGGATGATGCTGCCCTAAAGCAGGCAGAGTGGGGGGGGCAGCTTGTGCCGGAGACTAGCACACTCAGTCCCTGCCCCCAACTTGGTACCTCTATGCAGGCCACACATTGGTGCAAGTCTGGCGTGCGGGCTTCAGTGCCTCAACCCTAGAACAAGTAGACATTTTCCCTGGCAGAATCTGTCCTTATTGAGAGCTTTTGTACTCTTCTGTGGCATTGATTTTCTCGTTATTCTACTTTTTTGACAGCCAATGAGGAGATAGTAAAAGAGGATTCTCTTTCCTCTCCTAGCAGCTGTGTAGAGATGTACTGTCACATCAGATTTTCTGTGAGGGAGTCGAAGGGGCCTAATAATTTTCAACGTATTTTGTATTGACCACACTGTATATATTATGCCTTTCACAGCAGAACATTTGCCTAACAGTCTGTCCTAGAATTTTGTTATGGATCGATGGTGTATTTACCAGTTCGTAATTTCCAGAATCTTACTCTTTGCTCTTTTCTGAAAACTGGGAAAACATTCCTCTGGTTTCCATGTCCTGACAGATACCTGTTTTTTTTCCTTTAGGAACCCACACCAACAATGGCTGCACAGAAACATATACAATTGCTTTTCATTACAATGGGGGTAGTTCACTTGGTCCTTCAAGTTGTTAAGAATGCCCTTCCTGATCTCCAGCTTTTCTTGCTTCAAGATCTTACTGAAAATATTACAAATTAAACAAAATGGTGAAGTGGCTCTACTTCTGTTTTCTTAGCCTGTTTCTCCTGCACTCTCATTTTGCTTCAGACAGCTTCTAACAGTCACTTCATTTTAAATGATACTGAGAAGAATGTCATTTCCTTGGCAGCAGGATCCTCCCCGTAGACCCAGTTTTGTCGGGCATTTTCACCCGGAGTGGCGGATTCAGGGTGGGTGGGGGTGCTCAGCCACTGTCTGGCCCACTGTGGAACTTTCGTTCTGCTGAGTGGGTCATGCAGCCGAGGGTGAGTACTGTATCGGAAGAGAAGCAGTGGGAGAAGAGAAAAGAGAGATTAATGAAGCTGGCAGAAAGAGAAGTTTTGCACAGAAAACAGGAGATATTTAATGAAAAAAATTAATTTTTTTTCCTCTGTGGTATATGAAAAAGAAGGCATGCATTCTGCTAACCATTTCCTCACAAAATCTTTAGTAGGATGGCTATGACTTGGTAATGCCTTGTGACATTGGCTCTCTCTGGAGGATGGGATGAATTACTAAGTGTGGTCTCACAGGGCCAGGGCCTGCCCTACCATTCTCAGTTAAGAATCCCATGGGCGCGGCTGTGTGAGAGGCTGGGGAATGAGTAAATGGTGGGTTGTAATGTCCAAGAGGGCCCACTGTCCTTACAAAGAACTATTGTAGTTACTTGTGTTTAAAAATAATATCCAGTTTATGGAAGTTATACTTTTTTTTAAAAAAAGATTTTATTTGGGGCGCCTGGGTGGCTCAGTGGGTTAAGCCGCTGCCTTCGGCTCAGGTCATGATCTCAGGGTCCTGGGATTGAGTCCCGTGTCGGGCTCTCTGCTCAGCGGGGAGCCTGCTTCCCTCTCTCTCTCTCTGCCTGCCTCTCCATCTACTTGTGATCTCTCTCTGTCAAATAAATTAAAAAAAAAAAAAAATCTAAAAAAAAAAAAAGATTTTATTTATTTATTTGACAGAGAAAGACACTGAGAGAGGGAACAGAAGCAGGGGGAGTAGGAGAGAGAGAAGCATGCTTCCCTTGGAGCAGGGAACCTGATGTGGGGCTCAATCCCAGGTCCTGGGATCATGACCTGAACCAAAGGCAGATGGCTTAACAACTGAGCCACCCAGGCACCCCTGAATTTGTACTTTTTAAAAAGCTAGCTCTCCTTTTCCTTTTCAATTTACAAAGCTTATTATTCCATTAATGAATGTAACTATTTTGTATATAATAAGACTGATTGTTGATTTATTTTAGCTAACTGGATTTTTCCCACACATTTTAAATTACATTTATAGGTTTAGTTAGTATATTTAATTAACTGATTAATTAATTTTTAAAGATTTTATTTATTTATGACTGAGAGAGTGAGAGCAGGAACACAAGTGGGGGCGGGGGGTGGGGGGAGCTGGAGAGGGAGAAGCAGGCTCCCTGCTGAGCAGGGAGCCCCATATAGGGCTGGATCCCAGAATCCTGGGATCATGACCAGAGCCAAAGACAGACCCATAACTACTGAGCCACCCAGGCCATCCAGTATATTTTATTTTAAGCACTGAAAATTCCTGAGAGGTGCCTGTGCAGGAGAATAAGGCAGGAGGAGACGGTGTCTGGGCCTTTGGGACTAGCTCAGCCTGGAGGGGACCCCCATGGCTTGGACCAGTGTGTGGGCTTGGGCACCTCCTAAGCTCCACCCCTGAGCAACAACCCCCCTCCCCCCATCCCATCCCTCCACTACAGCCGCACTTCTGCCTTGTTCAAAACTTCTGGTGTTCTTCCCTCCCCACTCCTCCCTGCCCTCAGCCCCAGGCCCAGCTCAGGCTCCCTGCTGAGTCAGTGTGGGACAGGGCTCAGGCTCCCCTTTAGACCTCAAGCCTCCAGACCCCAAAGTGGTCTGGAGTGGATCTTGTCCCTCCCTCCAGAAATTCTCATAGTGCCTCCCAGCCATGGATGAGTCACCCTCCTACCAGGAAAAACGAAATTCATGCAATCTAACCAATAAATGCATTTATTTATTTATTAATTATGTCATTATGCCACTATACAGATATATTGGATAAATGATGAAATACATACAAAAAAATAGAAACTGAAAAAAGAATGAAAGAACAAATAAATATTAAAGAATAAAAATAAAAAATAAATAAAATGTCTGAGAGGCAAACTTAAATCCCTGTAGAAAAAAAGCTCCTGATAAATTAAACTGATAAGTACAGTCCTCAAGTCTCAAACATGGGCACCTGGATGGCTCAGTTGGTTGAGCACCAACTCTTGATTTCTGCTCAGGTCATGATCTCAGTGTCATGAGAGGGAGCCCAGCACTGGGCTCTGTGCTTAGCAGAGTGCTTGCTAGAGATTTTCTCTCTCCCTGTCCCTGCTCACGTTCTCTCTCTGTCTCCAAAAACATAGTAATAAGTTATCTCAAACATAACAGTATTTACAAACTTAATACATTTCTGGTCCATCTTGCAGTTTACAGATGACAAGACCATTACAACAGGTTTCCTAAAATATTAGAAACATTTTAATGACTTTCTCTCAAAAATTTTCTTGTTTTTAACTCTAAAACAATACACATACATACATGCTATGTATTTGATTTACTTTGAGACCTCTCCTTTTATTTACTTCCCAGGGCTGGTTATGCAACTCAGGGAACAGACTGATCATCTCTTGGTCTTGGGGAGCAGGAGTCCTCAGCCTTGCACTGAGCACATTTTTGTGCATTTTTCACCCAGAGCACTGGATGAGATCCAGTCTGTCTCTGTTGCCTTCTTGGGTCCTGAGCTGCATATAATTCTTGCTGGGCCTTCAGCCCCATTCCATAGTCCTTTTAATAACATCCCATAGCATTTGGCATTCCTGTCATGCTTCTGCCAGGGTGTCATTCTCATGACAGGAGTGACAACACTTGAAGGTGCCGTTGGAGCTCCGGTAACCCTGAGCCTGAGGCCTTCCTCATGGTAGGCAGAGAACGTCGTCGTAGTCAGACGTACACTGGGGGAAGCTGAAACAGGGAGGTACTCTTATGCAGACTGGTTTATGTTACTCACCCACTTTAGGAAACTAAGGAACTCTACTTGAGCATAAATGATCTGTCGTTTTAAATATAAGTACTATTTAATACACGCTTAATTCGTAATTTTTTTATGACTGGTGAAAAAAATTAGGAACTTAGGATACTCTGGAAATTAATTATAATTTTACTCTTGAAATTTTATTCTAGTAATGCTACATTTTAATGACTTTTGGCTTTATACCCTGTTTTTTTTTTAATTTTTTTTTTTATAAACATATAATATATTTTTATCCCCAGGGGTACAGGTCTGTGAATCGCCAGGTTTACACACTTCACAGCACTCACCATAGCACATACCCTCCCCAATGTCCATAATCCCACCCCCCCAACCCCCCTCCCCCCATTAACCCTCAGTTTGTTTTGTGAGATTAAGAGTCACTTATGGTTTGTCTCTCTCCCAATCCCATCTTGTTTCATTTACTCTTCTCCTACCCCCTTAACCCCCCATGTTGCATCTCCTCTCCCTCATATCAGGGAGATCATATGATAGTTGTCTTTCTCCGATTGACTTATTTCGCTAAGCATGATACCCTCTAGCTCCATCCACGTCGTCGCAAATGGCAAGATTTCATTTCTTTTGATGGCTGCATAGTATTCCATTGTGTATATATACCACATCTTCTTTATCCATTCGTCTGTTGATGGACATCTAGGTTCTTTCCATAGTTTGGCTATTGTAGACATTGCTGCTATAAACATTCGGGTGCACGTGCCCCTTTGGATCACTACGTTTGTATCTTTAGGGTAATATACCCTGTTTTTTTAACAAATTAAAGGTATTAAGCAGGTGATGTGTGTCTATATGTTTATTAAAATATATAACATATGTAAATATATACACATTATATATGCACACACATGATGGGTATATATGGTATTCTAGTGAAATATTTTAATATTTTATACATGAGTCTAAATTTTAAAATAGTTATATTCCTCATTAAATATACAATTAGTATCTTGATTTTTTCTTAACATTACATAATAAAAATGTAAACATTGTTACACATCATTTCTAAGTATCATTTTAAAAGGCTGTATCATTTAACTGCTCTTTAATATGTTTTTAGATTGTCTCCACTTTTTTTCACTGTGATGAACATTTTTCGGCACAGAGAGTATTTATTATTTCCTTAGGCTAGATTCCCAGAAGGGGAATCACTGAGTCATGGGTAGGAATATATTTAAAATTCCGGTTACATATATTGCCAAACTGCCTTCCCAAAAGTTTGTACTAGTTTATTAGGCTACTAACAAACCTAAGACAGATGTTCTATCTCTGTTTATTGGAAAGTCTTTTCTTGATCATTTTTAACTACAAATATTTTTTCCTGTGTGGTGTTTCTTTTCCAGAAATACTTTAAATATATGATATGTTTTTCTACCTTTCAAGAACTTTTGTTGTTAAATTCTTTATTTCATGGGGTATTTATTTCAGTATATGGAATTATGTGAGAGGGCCTTTTTTTCTGCCTGAGTAGCTACCCAATTGGTGTAATCCTTTCCCAATGTTATTTGATTAGTTTGTGCTATCTTCTTCTTCTTTTTTTTTTAATAGATTTTATTTGTTTATTTGACAGAGAGAGAGAGAGAGAGAGATCACAAGTAGGCAGAGAGGCAGGCGGGGAAGGGGGGGGGGGGGCAGGCCCCCTGTTAAGCAGAGAGCCCGATGCTCATCCCAGGACCTGAGTTGAAGGCAGAGGCTTAACCCACGGAGCCACCCAGGCGTCCCTGTGCTGTCTTCTTTGTGTGGGTTTTATTTCTCGGTTGTCCACTCTAGTTTGTTGTTCTACTTGTCCGTGTTTCTGCCCCGTCACACTGTTTAAATAAACAGTATCTGATGGGCCTGATCCCCTTCAGGATTCTTCTGCAAATGTGCTTTGTAATTCTGGCCCGTTCATTCTTTCATGTTAACTTTGGAATACTTATGTTGAATTTACAAATTATTTTGGGAAGAATTGGCCATTTAACAATGTTCAGTCATCCCAGTCAAGCACATGGCATGGCCTGTACTTACTCAACTCTTCTTATTCATATCTTTCACAGAATTTTCCAGTTTCCTTTAAATAGGTCACACATTTCTCATGGTTATTACTACTTACTTTGTAGTTTGTGTTTTCATCATATTTTCAGACGAGGATATGTGGCATTTTGATTTTGTGTATCTTGTATTCATTCTCTTTTAAATTAAATCTAGTAGTTTCCCATGTGGTTCTACATCATCCAAAAATAACTATTTACCTTTCTTTTTAATATTTAAGTTTGGTATCTGCCTTATGTCTTTTAGCATTAGCCCGAATTTTTGAAAAATTTTTAAAAGAACACAAATTTATAAATGATAAAACAGTAAAATTCTAAATAAATAAAACTGTATGGAAGAATGGTGACAGTGGCGTGATATGTGATATGATTTAAGTCTTACAGCGACTGTTAGCCTTTATTAAACAGTATGTTTTTTTTAATTATTTATTTAATTATTTATTTATTTGACAGAGATCACAAGTAGGCAGAGAAGCAGGCAGAGAGAGAGAGAGAGAGAGAGGTTAAAGGCAGAGGCTTTAACCCACTGAGCCACCCAGGCACCCTTAAACAGTATGTTTTGACATATCCTGGATTGCCTCTACTGCTGGTGTTCACATTTATTTAGAGCACACAGTATTTTTAAATTGGCACCTCATCCAGCTTGCTCTCTTGTCTGAGGGAACGGGCAGAGCCTGGATTACAGGTGATGAAGGGTTTTCAAATCTGAAATGGGCCATTGGAACTTGTATGTGTTGTTGTGTCTTGAAAAACTCCCAAATGGTTTTGCAGATCTTCTTTGCGTTCTTGGAATCTTTGACCTATGTAGTTTACATTTCCCGGTCTGTAGTGCTTTCTAAGTAGTACAGATTGGGCCATATGATGCACTTTTTTACTAGTCCATGCAAAAATCATAAAAATATAGTTGAAAACAGTTTTTTTTTTTTTTTTAAGATTTTATTTATTTGACAGAGAGATCACAGGTAGGCAGAGAGGCAGGCAGAGGGGGGTGGGGGGAAGCAGGCTCCCTGCTGAGCAGAGAGCCCAATGTGGGGCTAGATCCCAGGACCCTGGGATCATGACCTGAGCTGAAGGCAGATGCTCTATGATGAGCCACCCAGGTGCCCGTGTTTTAATTATTTTAGTTTAAAAATACAGTTGAGCTGTGAGCAACACAGGTTTGGACTGCGTAGGTCCTCTTATACATGAATTTTTTTCAATAAATACAGTACTGTAAAAGTATTTTCCTTATGATTTTTTTTTTTTAAGATTTTGTTTATTTATTTGACAGAGATCACAAGTAGGCAGAGAGGCAGGCGGGGGTGGGGGGGGTGGGGGGGGGAAGCAGGCTTCTCTCTGAGCAGAGAGCCTGATGCAGGGCTTGATCCCAGGACCCTGAGCTGACCTGAGCAGAAGGCAGGGGTTTTAACCCACTGAACCACCCAGGCGCCCCAAACAGTTTTTTATAATGTGAATATTTGCTCCTTCAAAAACTGCCCTTTATTGAAATAGTGGCTTTCCTACTTTGTATATAGATGTATACTATGCTTTTATATATTAGAAGTATAAGATGCTTTGTTTTCCCCCAAATATTCTTAGATGCCAAAATAAAAGGTTGACAATTCTAGGTCAGTTCTCTGCTTTCCTCCCCACCCCCCCTTCTTTTTTTAATTTACTGGCCCAAGCCTGAAAAGAAAAGCTGATTGTTTATCAGTTTTTTGTTCTTGTTTTAAAGCTTGAAAACACAGGGAGTCTTGGGCTGACAGTCCTCAGCAGCACGGGGGACATTTACTGATAAAGAAGTAGGAAGAGGGGACAAAGCCTCTGGGGCTGAAGCTCCACCCCGCAGTGTTCAGAAGTGCTGCTTTGTTTGGATTTCTGTTTCCCCTCCCTGTACTACCTCTGGGAGCTCAGGGACAGTCAGAGGCTTAAAGGGAACTTTGCAGTGAAAGGAACGGAACACTGGCCTGAGTCAGAATCTCTAGTTCCAAGCCATGTAGCTGCCACTCACTCACTTTATGACCTCTGTAACAGGTAACCTATAAGACACTGGGAATGTTGGGGTTCCCTATCAAAACTGGGGAGGGGGATGGCAGGACCCAGATCTACAACAGAGCCTGCAAAAAGGAGCAGCGTCTAAGGAGTGAGGAGTCAGGAAAATAGCCCCAGCAGGGCCAGCCTGGCAGCCCTGGAGGTGAGGGGGCTCCCCCTCCACCATGCCTCGAGGGGGGCTCTTGTTTTTCTGTCTCCTATCCCTTACAGTTCCCTGTAAGCACTTCTGTCCGTACCTGTGAAGGCTGAGGCCCCAGGATGATGGAAGCCTTTGGTGTTTATACTTGGTAGTGAAAGAGAATGGTAGGAGGAGTTTCTCCTAGCCCTTAGCCTTCAGTCCTTAGCTGTCAGTTGCTTGTCTGGCTCTCCTCCCTGCTGCCCAGATAGATCCCCCTTCCTGTATGAAGTCTCTTTACCCTTAGAGTAGAAGTGAGAGCTCGTTAGATCTCTTTAGCTAATCTGCTCCTGTGGTGTTTATTGCACGAGAAAGACCTAAGATATTACCATAAGATACTTGCAAAAAATATAAGTGTTCATTCTGCCTTTCTGTAGTTTAGTTTTTAGTAAATGTTACATTACAGTAGTATGATATTATGATTATTGGATTACGTTCTACCTAGCTCTACTACTCTACTCTTGGACAACCCAGGTTCAGGTTTCCGTGCTCAAAAAGGGAAGAGATGGGATAACAGATGTTCTCAGAATTTAGTGGACAGAAGAATGAATTAAGGTGCTTATTAAAATTGTAGATGTCTTTGGGTGCCCAATAGGCTCAGTCAGAAGAACATACAACTCTTGGTCTCAGGGTGGTGAGTTTTAGCTCCATATTAGTTGAAGAAATTACTTAAAAATAAAATCTTAAAAAAAAAAAAAAAAAAAGTTGCAGATGGCTAGGCTCTGTCCTCTGAGAATTACCAGGCCTAGGATAGGGATGAGAGCCTGGCCATTAAATCCAACCCCCAGATGCTCCAAAGAGGATCTGTTTAGAACCAACGAACAAGGTGATCTGTATGGTTTCTCCAGCTCTTGTTTTATTTTATTTTGTTTTATTTTATTTTATTTTAAGATTTCTTTACTTGAGAGGGAGAAACATTGCACATGCAGGTCGGGGAAGGGGGCAGAGGGAGAGGAAGAGAAAGAATCCCAAGCAGACTCAGCACCAGGCATGTACCTGATGCGGGGATCCAGCTCATGACCCAGAGATCACAACCCTAAGATCATGACCTGAGCTGAAATCAAGAGTCCGACGCTCAACTGACTGAGCCATTCAGGTGCCCCCCTCCAGCTCTATTTTAAAAAGAATACTTAAAAAATGATAGACATCTGTTTGTGGAGTTATCTTCTTTCAAAAGATGTTTCTCCTCTTGTGAGTGCACTGCAGGCAAGCACAGATAATGAGTATGTGCCAGATAATTCAGTAGAAGAAGGTGTGCCCTCAAATGCTCTAGAAGGAGAGAATGAACCGTCAACAGGATGTTCTTGTTTTAATAGGGATGGTCTCTAACAGCTTTGGGCCTCAAGACTTTTTCCCAGGAATCTTTATCTTTTAGGAATTTCCATATTTAACATGTGTTTACTTTGTTACTAGCATTTTAGTGCTGTCAAGCTCCGTGTATAATTCGTCTATTCCTTCATAAACCTGAGCTGTAAATAATCTGTGAATAGAATCTATCTACACATTCTA
Organism: Enhydra lutris kenyoni; assembly: GCF_002288905.1. Classification (NCBI taxonomy): domain Eukaryota; kingdom Metazoa; phylum Chordata; class Mammalia; order Carnivora; family Mustelidae; genus Enhydra; species Enhydra lutris. Next base: position 3,693,482 of record NW_019154113.1, on the reverse strand, counting down.
AAAGATTTATGAAAATTTACCACTCATTGAAATGCAATTCTTTCATCACTAGAGACTTTTTCCTCTTTAAAAGAAGAGAAAGGTGGAGGAGGAGGCACCCTAACTTCCTAATTGAAGTCAAATGAAAAAGGAAATCCTTCCTGAAGATACCTCTTTTCCTTTGTCCTTTGATCAACATTAAATGGCACTGATAGAAAAAAATGATCTCAGGGTTAAAAGGGGAAAAAATATATACCATTTCACTGCTAAAAATTTGTGTGTGGAGTGTGGTAAGGAGTTAGTTGCTGCAAGGAAGGTATGAGATTATTTTATAATCTTATGCCTCAGTCATGATACAAGAGTTAATCTCTAAGCAGCAAATACAGGTTATTTAAGCAAGTGTAAGCAACTCAGAGTAAAAAAGAACACAGAACATTCTGCATTCCCTGCATTCCCTGAGCATTTTGCACAGAACTGTCACCAAGCCCTTCCTTAAGAAGCTCCCTCACCAGCTTTCCCAGGCTGCAGGAAATGGACCCAGCATTACCCTAAGTCCCAAGGCAAGCCTAGGGCTTGGAGGAAATCTTTTACTTTATTAGATTCCAAATTAAATTTCTTTGACAAGAGTTGGAGGAAGCAGGCAGATTCCCAGTAGGCTTCAAGCTGTATACAGTTCGAGGTCTCCACAGTTTAGCATGAAACAAATATTTGTTAGACCTTCTTTTCCAGCAGGAACAATAGTTCCGAAACTCAAGGGGAGGCATTTTTTTCAACAATTAAATCAGTTCTTTCAAACTACCATTTTATTTTTTTTAAGTTTTTATTTAAATTCCTGTTAGTTGCCGTATATGTAATACTAGTTTCAGGTTTAGTGATCCATCACTTATGTCCAGCCCCCGGTGTTCACCACAGGTGCACTCTTTAATCCCCATCACCGGTTTCCCCCATTCACCCACCCACCTCCCCTCCTGTAACCATCAGTGTGTTTTCTATGGTTAAGGGTCTGTTTCTTGGTCGGCCTCTTTCTTGGTTTTCCCCTTTGCTCTTTTGTTTTGTTTGTTCAGTTCCATGTATGAGTGAAATCATGTGGTATTTGTCTTTCTCTGACTTACTTCAGTCAGCATATTACTGTCTAACTCAATCCATGGGGTTGCTAATGGCAAGGTTTTATTCCTTTTTTATGGCTGACTAATTTATATATATATATATATATATGTATATATATATATATCACTTATTTTCTCTCTGGATATAGGGTTAAGTGTTAGATTTATGGCCAGGATTAGGGTTGGGGTTAGGGACAGAGTGAGGCTATGTTCCTTGTATCCTACAGTTTAGAGAACTTTCCAGAGGGTTCAATTTAGGGTTAGTTCAAACAACCATTTTAGAAGCATTTAACTCTTTTAGGAATTTTGGATTCCTTCCATCTAGAAGTCATAGGAATGGCAGAATAAAGCAGGGGGGCAGAAGGAAAGCAAAGACACAAGTCAGAAGATATTACAGAGTAATGAAGTCCTCATCAAGGCCAAGTGGGTAAGCAGCCAACTGGTCAAACCTTGGGTCCATTGAACTTGTCTAAGTTACTCTCAAAATCACCTTCCACCAAATTTATCCATCAGGTTTTTGAGGTTATTTATTTATTCATTTAGGTTTTGGGTTGTTTTTTTTTTAAACCTTTTTTGATAACCTGCAGCGTCCCTCAAGCTAAATTAGACTAATGCCTCTGAATTCAGGAAAGGTAATTATAGAGGAACCTCAGCTGTTACACATGTAGACACAGTTGCTTTTCATCTGGCCCAGCATGTTTAATCCAGCCATCTCAATCTTATAGGCATTTGGTACTTGAACCCAGTTACAGATTGAATTTTGGTCCTGTTCCCTCTTCTGTGCATGATATCATGTGCCTTCTGGTCATTTGGTGGCCCATTTTCTGCAGTCTATTGAGTGAACTATTTGCCTAACAATTTAGAACGAATGTCACAAAATCATTTTTGGAAAGGTTATTAATGTTTCTAAAATCTCCATGTGCTCCCGGGGAGTCTTTTGTTGTTGATATTGGGAATGAGGATGTGAGAATCATTTCATATTTTCGATCTGCCATGTAGTATAGCTTTGAACCTATATTGACATCATTTCTCCTCTTCCCCTGAACCAAAACACAAACAAAACACATAGTAAAAATTCTGCCCGTGCCCAGGGCTTGATGGTGGGGGGCTCACTTGGTATCTGTAGTCTGTGCACTGGGGCAATTTAAGTTTAGCTTGGGCTGATGAGGGGGCGTCATACTTCATAGTTCAACTTCATGTCCTTGAGTATCTGGGAATTACTACTGAATATCCACACAGCCTCTTGAATGGAGGTGAAAAGTTTCTATCTAAAGTGTGGATCAAATTTGAAACTGTTGGTACAACGCCCGATGAACATTATTTGGATAAGATCTTAATTAATAGATGTGATCCTATCTCTTTCAGTTAATATTATTCCAGATTAGCAGAGAAGGAAACCAGCTAGAAAGAGCAAATTACTTGCCCAGTGTTAAACAGTGAGATAGAAGGATCTGAACTCAGGTAATGAAGCTCTAAGCTTCTCCTGCTTACCCACTACACTGGACTGTCTCCAAAGGACGCATCAGACCATGGACAAGTATGTTTATTATTATTACAGCTTTGTTGTTAGAGACAAGGCAAAAAACAAAGAACCCTGACTGTACATACACAGAGAAATGGTGGAATAAATTGTTGCAATACCTTGCACCAAGAAAATTATTGAAGATATGGTAGCAGAGGGAAGCAACAAATATAGTAAAAGCTTGTGTAATTTTGAAATTTACCTTCTATTCATGAGAAACAATTGTTTTCTTAAGGCAATGCTCAACATATTTCAGAGTAGCTAACAAGGTGAAGATAATTTTTACTGCCATTCGGATACATTTATTAATATTACCACTTGATCCAAACCACATGTGGAATAGTGCACATCTGATGTCATAATGCTATTGCTAAAGTCCTTGTGGGTCAGAGGAGTGAGATTTTCTTTTTCCTCCTCCTTTTTCTTTTTTTCCCCATTAGTATTTCTCTGATGATTAATGATGTTGAGCACCTTTGTGTATACTTGTTGGCCATCTGTCTGTGTACTTTGGGAAAATGTTTACTTGGGCCTTTTGCTCATATTTAATTTAATTTAATTTATTATTTCAGTTACTGAAGTGTAGCTGCAGAAGGTTGGGCTTGATAGGATGACAAGATGGCTGCCTCTGAGAAAGACATTTCCCAGAATACCCAGACTGAGGTGTTTTTTTGTTTTGTTTTTTTAAGATTTTACTTAAATCCCAGTCAGTAACATTCCGTATAATATGAGTTTCAGGTGTGCAGTATAGTGATTCAACACTTCCATACACCACCTGGGGCTCATCACTACAAGGGGCCTTCTAGACCTCCCCGTCAGCTACATCACCTATCCTCCCACCCCCAGACTGAGCTTTTAAAGCACTGTAAAAATCAAACCAATTAAATTGTTAATCGCATTAGAAGTCTAAGGAAATATTCGCGAGAAAAAGAAGGCCACCAAAGAATCTGGCCCTGGCTCTGGGGAGGCTCCTGGGCCGTGTACTCTGGAGGCAGCTGACAGAGAAGCTGGAAAAGGCTCTGTACGTGGATGCCAGAGAACAACACAGGGCAAACAAACCTTGAGACTTACCATCAGTGTCTTCCCAGCCTCCAGACAGCATGTTGCCTTTCTTAGAAATTTCTTCCCCACTGACACTGTATCTGAGATTCTTTTTATCCCATGTCAACTGCTTGTGCTTGAATGTGGTGGGGGTGGGGTAGGGGGAGAGGATTGCTGGCCATTGACTAATGTGTGGGTTGCTTTTTCTCTGCTACTGATCCCAAGCCTGCCCTGCCTCCCACATCAGCCTCCCTGTGGGTCCACGCACAACGGGAATATTATCCAAACAAACTTGGAAACAAACACATACAAAAGGGAAATCATTTTTCATTTTAGCTGTTTACATGCATGATTAGAAATTGTATGGAGCTATGGAACTCTAAAATTGTGGGGATGGCTTTCAAAGAATGCCTCTAGAGATCCCTCCCCCCCTTTTTTTTTTGCAGATTTCTATTCTAAGGACAGAGTTTAAGGACAGATAGTGAACTATGGCCCGTTTTTTGAAAATGAGGTTATATCAGAATGATCTGACCTATGAAGTATTTATTTGAGAATATGTCCATTTCTTCCAAGGAATTCTTAATGGTTCTGGGCAAAATCCAGAGGCTGCTGACAGAGATCAAAGTTAATTTAGACTGCACTTGACTAGTCACAATTAACCAGCTTGTAAAAAACCATACCTAACTACAGAGAACAGAGGGGAGATGGGTAGGGGGTTGGACTAAATCAGTGATGAGGATTAAGGAGCACACTTTTGGGATGAGCACAGGGTGATGTATGGAAGTGTTGAATCACTATATTGTACACCAGAAACTCATATTACATATGTGGTAACTAAGTGGAATTTAAATAAAAACTTTTTAAAAACTATACTTTAGGGAAAACAGACCAATTTCATTGTAAAAAGTCTGAACATTAAGCTTTTAAATAAATAACCATACACTTTGTGTCCTTGAGTCAAGTGTTAAGGCAAATTTTCTAAAATCTTTTTGCATCTGTTTCTGCTTTCATTGAAATTATAAAAACTGTGAATCAGATTGGAATTGGTAAGAATTCGGTGTTGTAGAATGCTATCATACAGAGCAGCAAAGTAAACTGATGTTCTAAAGACAATTGTAATAAAAGGAGAAAACTGAATGTACTTCAAATTTAAATTGACTGAAATACTTCCCTTTTATTACTTAAGCATTCTAGTTACTTAAATTAAGGCTTCACCGTGTTCTCATAAATGTGTGATGCAAGCACCTGGGAGGTGGTATTAACCTGTCTCAGGGAAAGGTTTGGGATGATGTCAGGCTCCAAACCCAAGGATGCCGGTTTCTCAGATTCGTATTCACGGCACTGCTTGAATTCTCCGAAGGAGTGAAGGACTGTAGCATGCAGTTTTTAGTCATGTCAGTGTTCTCAGCTGTGTGTGTCCTGGCAGGAAATGTTTCTTCTTAACCAGGAGCGTGGACAGACCCACCTTTCATCTTGTAGAGCAACCCTGCCCATAGAACTTTGTGCACGGTTCAGTATGGTGGTCACTAGTAACACGTGACTGTGAGTCGCTTGAAATGTGGCTTGAGTGTGTGTGTGAGGAACAGGATTTCTAATTTTACAACATTTTAGTTAGTGTATATAGTCACCTGGGGCTCATGGCTGCCATATTGGACAGTGCGAGTATAGAATTTCGGCTGAAGTAAGAGCTGCCTTTTGCCACTGGAGATGCAGCCCCCAGGGAAGGTGCTAACACTTGTTCATGATGGCGGAACGGAAACCCACAGCCTGTACTGGGGACAGAATTTATGGACTTGTGCACAGCAGTTCCAGGAAAATTTAGCCCTCAGATACTTGCACAAATAGATTTGCTTGAAGAATTCCCACAGCAGGTGGAAAAGACGACTCTCCTAAATTACTAAGGTTAGCTGCAATTTTCAAATGCAACAAGGTACTTGAGTAAAATAAAATAAAATAAAATCAATGCAAATGAGGTTGAAATTCCTCTTTAAAAACTTCCCAGGCATTGACTGAAAAGTACGGGCTAGAGGCTTGCTTTCCTCTGGGTCTGTGGATGGTGATAGTGCCTCTTAGGGAGGCACACTTCCTGGGGCAGAGTGGAAGGTGGGCATGAAGTCCCTAGTGAGTTGCTAAGCTTAGATTTAATACTCCTTATCAGTATCTTCTAGGTGACTCATAGATACGGGCACAAAAGGAGTGGGTCTATATTTTAAAAAGAAATCCTTATGTATTAGACCATATCACCCATTCACAGGAGGTTTTGCTTACGACATCCCAAGAAACATGTAGATATGCAATAAATGTGACTTTACACTGAGGAGGAGAAGGGAAATCTAAAAACTTTTTTTTAAAAGATTTTTATTTATTTGAGGGTGAGAGTACGAGCAGGGGGTGAGGCAGGGCAGAGGCAGAGGGAGAAGCAGGGTCCTCACTGAACAGGGAACCGACTTGGGGCTCAATCCAGGGACTGGAGATCATGACCCAAGCCAAAGGAAGACGCTTAACTGACTGAGCCACACAGGTGCCCTGAAATTTAACAACTTTAAAAAATCATTTTAATTGGTATTATTTGTTTTTTGTAATCATGAATTCTGTCTTTACCTGAATGGTCCTACTTTATGTTTATATGTGTGAAAATCCATCAGGCAACACTTTCCACATGATATTTTGGGTGTGTATATGCACTTGTGTGTGACTAGAAGCATTAAGTATAGTAACAGTTGTAATATTGATACTGCTGTACATTAAGTTGTGGTGTTTGAAACCATTACCCGTTGGGTAAGGAACTAGACTTTGTATCTCAACAGCTCACCATCAAGTTTGCAGACAAAATTTTTAACTTTTACCTTTGTTTAAAGCGATGGTTTTTCTAGTTTGTGCTCGATTTAGAGAATGTCATTAACATGGATTTTTGAGTAATGCCATTGCATCAGCCCAGAAAGAACACAGACAATGATTCGCTGAGGTTTCTCTTATTTCATAATAGGGTGGATTCCTTTTTTCACCCGGGGCATTGTCCCTCTGACTGCTGTCTGTCGCAGGCTTGCCTCACGGTTGACGGTGCCAGTCCCGATCATATCCTGTAACTGAGATATGCTGTTTGTGGGGTTTGCCCTCCTCCCCCCACTGCTGTGCACACCAAGTTGCAGTGAGCCAAGTGCTTGATTGAATCCGACAGCGCACAGTGGGGCCTTCACGGGGCTCCCTGCTGTCACCCTGAAGGCCTCTTTCGCCTGTCACACTCCTCAGAGAGGAAGCACCGGCGTTGCCTCAGAACAGATCCTCCTCGTTTTTATAAACGTGACCACCCTCTCCATTACTGTTATTTTGGTGCCATAGCTGTGAGAGGCATAAGTGGGAAACCTGAAGGAGAACGTGCAGTATCGTCTTTTCTGAAACACTAAACTTTGTGACTGAGAAACTCCCTGTGGGCTGTACATTTTGGGGGAGAGGAGGAGGTGGGAGAGAAGAAAACTGCTTTGCTTTCTGTCCCTTTGTCTTGTTTTAATTTAGATTTTTTTATCCTATAAGGTAGGAGCTATGTCTAATGCTATCCTTTGTGCAATGTCAAATGTTGTTTTGTTCTCAGCAAAATATAAAGCTATGATCTGCTGTTCCATTCACACCAGAAAGATTTCTAGATTTATCTGGAGAGAAATACCCATTTGGTACAACCCCTAAGAAGTCTGCCCAGGCCACAAAGCCGGGTGCCTCATCTAGGCCGGTGGAGTTAGCTTCATGCCCTTGCTGGAAGAAAAGGGGAACCTATGCTTGAAATCTACCAGACAAAAATATTAAAACTTGAAGCCGAAAAGGATATCAACTATAGAAAGTATTGCCGTGATCAGAAGTAAATAGTTCTCTGTGTTTTCTTTAGACCTCTGATTTGATTCACAAAAGAAACTGATTCATGACAAGGAAGGTAGCTCTTAGACGGAGAGGGGTGACAGGCCATACTGGAGCCTGGGCAGCAGGGTCCAGAGGAGTAAATTCCTGCAGTAGGGCCTTGCTGATCTTTCCCAAGGTGTTTCCAGCACCTGGATTAAATTGTGGCTGTGAGGGCCATCACCTTTGAATTTGGGAACAACTACTATCCAGAATTACTTTGTCTATTATTGCACTATAGTTGGGTATACAATGTTGTATTAGTTTCAGATGTACAACAACATAGTGATCTGTCAGTTTTGAAGCTTACTCAGTGCTGATCACTGTAAGTGTGGTCATCCTCTATCACCGTACACCATTACTGCAGTGTTACTGACTGTAGTCCTCATGCTGTACTTTCATCCCCATGACGTATAACTGGAAGTTTGTGCCCCTTAATCCCCTTCACCTCTATTGCCCATCTCTTCCCCAGCCAGTCTCCCCTCTGACAACCACCAGTTTTGTTTTCCTTAATTATGAGTCTATTTGTTTATTTGTTTTGATTTTTAGATGCCACATATAAATGAAATCATGCAGTATTTGTTTCTTTGTCTGACTTTTTTCATGTGCCATTACACCCTATAGATCCATCCATGTTGCAAATGGCGTTCTTTTTACGCTGAGTAATACTCCATTGTACATATACACCACATCTTTATTCCTTCATCTGCTCATGGACACTTGGATTGCTTTCATATCTTGGCTGTTCTAAAGAATCCTGCAGTAAACATAGGGTGTGAACATCTTTGCGAATTAATGTTCTCGTATTCTTTGGGCAAATACCCAATAGTGGAATTACTGGATCGTATGGTATTTCTAATTTTTTTTTTTTTTTTTTTTTTTGCGGACTGTCCATACTGTTTTCCACAGTGGCTGCCCCACTTTACATTCCCACCAATAGTGCCTGGTAGTTCCCTTTTCTGTACATCCTCGCCAATACTTGTTATTTCTTGTTTTTTGACTAGTCACTCAGAATAGTGTGAGGTTATTATCTGTCTCACTGAGGCTCTCATCTACATTCTCCTGATGAGTGATGTTGAGCATCTTTTCATGTGTCTGTCGGCTGGCTGTATGTTTTCTTTGCAAAAATGTCTATTCAGGTCGTCTGCCCATTTTTAATCTGAGTGATGTTCTTTTTTCCATGTTGAGTTGTGTAAGTTATGTATATATTTCAGCTATTAACCCCTGATCAGATGTATCATTTGCAAATGTCTTCTTTTATTCAGTGGGTTGCCTTTTTGTTTTGTTAATGGTTTCTTCAGAATTAATTATTTTAAATATGAAGGAGAGGGAATCTCCTAAGTGTTCAGTATATCTGGCAAAATACAGTGAGTTGGGGGGTACCTGGGTGTCTCAGTGGGTTAAGCCTCTGCCTTCAGCTCAGGTCATGGTCTCAGGGTCCTGGGATCAAGCCCCGCATAGGGCTCTCTGCTCAGCAGGGAGCCTGCTTCCCTCCCCCTCTCTGCCTGCCTCTCTACCTACTTGTGATCTCTCTCTCTCTGTCAAATAAATAAATAAATAAAATCTTTTAAAAAAAAAATAGAGTGAGTTGGTTTATTTAATAAGATTTTTTTTTTTTTTTTTTTTTTGGTGCCATATAGACATCAAAAGAAATGCTCAGAGCTGCCTTGAAGTTCCCCAAGTTCACTCTCCTCTTGGGACAGAGCTTCACCCTTCACCCACAGGCGGCCCCTGGTGTGTGAACTCACAGAATGACGTGGCCCCTGAGCAGTTTCCCGTGACCTCCATTGCTCCTGCAAGGCCCAAACCAGATGCAGCTTTGAACGTCAGAAATGACTTTGTTGAAATGACTGGTGTACACATCTGCTTGTTAAGGATGAGACATCCATGAGACTCAATCTCCTATCGCAGAGTACCAGCTCTCTCCATATCTGAAATATGTTTTTGTTATACTATCCTTGAATTGTGTTTTGTTTGTTTTTTTATTTTCTGTTCTAGCCCGTGCTTTCATCTTTGTTTTATATTTTCAGTTTGAATTTGAGTTCAAGGTACTCCATACTCATCTCTGATTAGAATACAATAAGATTTTTAAAAAAGATTTTACTTTTTAGCACGAGCAGGGGAAGGGGCAGAGGGAGAAGAAGACTCCCCTCTGAGCAGGGAGCCCAATTTAGGGCTCGCTCCAAGGACCCTTAGGTCATGATCTGAGCCAAAGGCAGACGCTTAACTGACTGAGCCACCCAGGCAGCCTGGGATACAATGAGATTTAAATCTAAAAAAAAAAAAAAAAAAAAAAAATTAATTTTAGAGAAAATAAAGAATAAAAAGGTGCTGCCACATAATCTAGGATAGTACAAGTAAGTCCACATTTATGCTTACCGTATAAATACATCTTTAACCCTAGAGCATTTTAGAGTTTGTGAAAGAAAGAATCAGCAGGGCTGAACGAGTTTCAAGTTGGAAGCTAAGTGCTGTTGCTGAGTCCTTCAGCTGACAATCTCTGGGCACCCTCTGTGGTCATCATTGTTCTCTTCCCTGCCCACAAGGCTTGTTTTCCACCTCATACCCTGTTAACCACCTGCCTTCCTTTCCACAGCTGTGAGCTGCCTTCCATTCAGACCAGCCTCCTTCAAAATACCCCATAAAATAGGGAAGCATTTCTAAGGCTCTCCATTCAGAGAAGCAGCATAAGAGTTCAATAGTTGTTTATTAGCCTTTCTTGTTTTCATTCCTCATGTGTCGTAGCAAGAAATCCATTCGAATATTTTTTTCACAGTTTGGTTATCTAATGTTTCAATGATCTATTCTTGAATAAGTTCTGTGAGTTAGCAGTTCTCACCAGGGGTCTCTCATGGAATTACAGTCAGGTGGTATGTGAGCTGGACTCCTGTGAGGGCTCACCTGGTCTGTAAGTCCAGGATGCCTACTTCCTGTGTGTTTGCCGCCTCCGTGGGGGGCCAACTGGCACCTGTCTTCCAGCTGCTTTCCCAAGTGACCGGTATACATTTCCTCATAAGAAAGCCTTTCAGGGCAGTTGGGCTTCTCCCACAGCAAGCATTCCAAGAGGCTCAGGTGGAAACTGCACCGCTTCTTAGGAACTAAGTGTTAGAAATCACCACAGCTTCGCTTGTAGTGCGTTCCAGGGTAAGGGGCGGCAGGGGCCAAATATGGGAGTTTCGCTCTCAGTGAGGATGGTAGAAGTTGGGGGTGTCATCTTTGAAGATTAGCTGTGACAGAAAACCAATTCTGTATATTTCCATATTTATGTTTTGTACATTTATTAAAATCTTTTTAAATAGTTTTCTTAAGGTTTTTAAAATTTTTTTTATTAATTTGACGGAGAGAGAGAGCACAAGCAGGGGGAGGGGAAGAGGCAGAGGGAGAAGCAGGCTCCCTGCTGAGCAGGGACCCCCCCCCCCCCATGCAGGACTTAATTTCGGGAACCTGGCATCATGACCTGAGCCAAAGGCAGATGTTTAACCGACTGAGCCACCTAGGTGCCCCTGAAATCTTCTCATTTTACTGTTACTCCCACAGTAGTTGAAGTATGTCTCTTTGACCTCATTTCCTGCTTTGCATCCTTCTTCTGAACCGTGTGGAAAATAACCCAGAAGTTGGTTAAGTGATCCTTAAGTTGCAGGCGGGGCTTCAGTGACCAGCTCTTCATGGTGTTCAGTATCTCCTGGAGAGGAGGAGTGTCTTTCCTTTGGTAAGAACACTGCCCCGAGTATTCAGAGCGTGCCTGTCAGAATTGCCTCCTCCTGGCCACTCAAGCTAGTGTCTGAGGAGGTGGCTGGAGACGGCCCCAGTGGAGGAGGAAGTCCTCTGATGCTCCTGGCTTGGCCACGAGTGAGTTCGCTTGGGACTGGGGCAGGTTATCACACACGCACAGCCTTGAGTTCCTGTCTTTGTCTGAATGGATCAGTCAATAAACTTGTTCAATTCTATTAATTCCCCCTCTTCTTTCTTATCCTCCTCTTTGGGTTTGCCCTCAATTTAAAATTTCTAGTCCTCCATCAAGTGTAGGAGATCCACTTCTGTTTGGCAGCGGGATCTTGGAAGCACAGGATGTTTTACTGAGGCAAAATCGTGAGTCCTCGCCACACAGTCCTGTGAGGGACGGTTCCCCTAACAGGAATTGATAAGGGCACGTTATGTAAAATCTGGAGGGCAAGCCTTTCTCTTTTAGGTCAACATTCAGCCGCAAGCTAAAAGGGCTAATCAACAGAAGCATTTTCTGTGTTCATTCCAGAGCATTTCCCAGGGGCAATAAATCGAGCCTGCCTGTTTACAGGAACGTGGTTATTTAACAAGCTAGTCTCCAAAGCTTTAAGAGTCTTTGGTTTCATCCAGCTGGACCCAACCTGCTAAATTCGTGAGATTCATTACTGTCTGCTCGTGTTGCTCTAGGTATTGTAAGATAATTTTGCATACTTAATTATGAACGGTCTCTACACACAAGACCCATGTTGCGTTTATTACAGAACTCTTTTAAAGTGTCATCTTTCTCTTTCTGTAACCTTTCACCTGTGTTTCAATCCTGTCTCTCTAATCTGCCCTCTGGTATTCCCAGTTAGCGAATTTGGCTTGTTTACACATTCATTCATTGATTCGTTCATTTATTCAGTAAACGTTACTTTGTATACCTGTGTGGGCTCTATAAATATTACATAAGGAAGACCATAGGACGTCATCCTCCCTTCAAATTGTGGGAGGTACAGGTCAGTCACACCAGGCAGTGAGCTTGATGATCATGCGCTGTCAGTACAGTGAGCATTTGATCTGGCATGAGGGGTATCACTGGTGAATGTAACGAGCAGTATGTGTGGGCTGTGGGGTTGAGCCTGATGACAGTGTGATGATGACCTGGAAATAGGACTGTTCCTTCTGTAGCCTTGACCTCAGAGCAGAACCTCAGATCACGGGAATGTATTTGTAGGGTAAATTCTTTTTGGTTCAGGGATTGCTGAGATTCATGTTTTCTGAGTTTTTGTTTTTAAGATTTTCTTTCTTTATTTGAAAGTGGGCAGAGGGAGAAGCAGACATCCTGCTGAGGGAGAAGCAGACATCCTGCTGAGCAGGGAGCCTGACTGGGGGCTTGATCCCAGGACTCTGGGATCATGACCTGAGCCAAAGGCAGACACTTAACCTGACTGAGCCACCCAGGTGCCCTTCATGTTTTCTAAGTTTTGATAAACCTTGCCAAATTCCCCAGAAATGTGACATCTAATGTATATTTCCCTTAACAGTATGCCAGTGACCTAGGGTCTCCCCAGACTTTCACAGTATGATGGGTAAAATAAATAGTATTTCATTGTTGAATTGATTTTACCTCTTTTTTAAAAAAAATTTTTAAGTTAAATTCAATTTAAGTAACCTATAGTGTAGTATTAGTTTCAGAGGCAGAATTTAGTAATTCACCAGTGACATATAACACCCAGTGCTCATGACATCATGTGCCCTCCTTAATGCCCATCCCCCAGTTTCCCCATCCCCCCCCTCTATCTCCCCTCCAGCAACCCTCAGTTTGTTCCCTAGAGGTAAGAGTCTTTCATGGTTTGTCTCCCTCTCTGATTTTGTCTTACTTTATTTTTCCTTCCCTTCTCTTGTGTTCATCTGTTTTGTTTCTTGAATTCCACATATGAGTGAAATCATGTTATTTTACCTCCTTAAATATGTGTGAAGTTGAGCATTTTTAATGAATATTGTTTTGTTTTTGAGATTTGTATTTCTCCTTCTGCAAATTTTCTGTGTGCTTCATTATTCTATAAGTTTCTTTATTTTTTGTTTGTATGAGCACTTTCTATTTTCTGTTTGCTTTTTGATTTTTATGTTATGCTCTGCATAGAAAGAGATTATCCTAACTTTGTGATTTTCTGTTCACTGAAGCTTTCTCTTATAGCTTCATTTTTTTTTTTAAGATTTTTTATTTGTTTATTTGACAGAGATCACAGGTAGGCAGAGAGGCAGGCAGAGAGAGAGAGGGAGAAGCAGGCTCCCCGCGGAGCAGAGAGCCCCATGCGGGGCTATAGCTTCATTTTTATATGTATTTCATTATTATACTTATTTTATACTTACACATATTTATACTTAGAAACTTTGATTCATCTGAAATTAATTTTGGTATAAGGAATGAAAGAAACCCAGCTTTATTGCTTCCTAGTTGCATGAAACACTGAGGAATCACTCACTCTTCTTGATATGTTCCCTTTATAGTATACACATTTACAATATGCCTTTATAGTGAATTAAATTCTCTTAGGCATTTTTAATCTTTTACTGTGACCCACTGACCTTTCTTGTTTATTTCTTCTCCAATTCCAAACAGTTCTGATTCTAAATCTTCATAATATGTTCTATTATCTTCTGGGACTAACTTCTACTCCTTATTCTTTTTTGAGTTTTTTCAGGTTTTTTTTTCCCCCATGATAAAAACCTTCCTTTTCAAAATTTTGCAGAGTTTATTTAGCACTTGCAAAAACCTGCCTCTTATGTAAGCCCTCAAAACCAGTCTTTAAAGGAAGTTTAAGAAAAACTTAAATTTGGGCTATTTTGCATAGAGGATTCATCTTATCGACAAATATTGGGAACCCGGAGTATGCCAATGCCAGACATGATTAGCCATTTTATTCTCTTGATTTATTTCTTCCTTTCTTTTATTCCTTTGCATCAGCCTTTATTACACGTTGCTATGTGCTGGACACTGTTCTTGATTGGGGGATTGAGAGAGCCCTCAATTCCCGGATTCAGTGAAAGTACAGCCAGCTTGGCCCTGTCCTTGTGACCAAGCGGCATGCAGGGTAGAGCTCCTGTAGATTTTATGAGAAATCAGACTGCTTGAAAGGGAAAGAAGCCTCCTCAGCAGTTTTGTTTTGCTTTGTTTTTTCTACATTTTATCTTAAACCTTTGCAAAACAACCACGGGCCAGAATCGGCATCGGCACCACTGACCAGTTATTTTTAATTCCTGGAAAATTACGAAGAGGGAATTAGGAGCTATTGCTCTAATCCTCTGTTAATTCTTTTTTTTTTCTCTCTCTCTCTGCTAATTCTTAAACATGTTTTTAAAACCCATTTTTTAACACACTGAGATAATTTTTGAGGGAATATACACACCCATGGAGCCTGTGGAAAAGGACGGGAGAACTGTATCAGAACTCCCATATGGTGGCGAGGGAAAAAAGTGTTTCACCCCTGATCTGAGCAGACATAGGCTCTGTTGGGGTATGAGAAAGGAAAGCAGGTTACCTTTTTCAGGGGGTGCTTGCTGTAACATTTGAACAGACAGATTTATGGTTTTGCCCTTGTGATGGCTATCACATAGATCATTCTTTTTTTTCTCCAGTTGATTTCTTCCTCACAAATTGCCATTTGCTTTTATAGTTAAACAACTCAGTTCTATTATTGGCCATGGACAACCCATCTAACCTCGGCATTGCTCAGCTTTGATGGGCTGGAAATTTCTTATGTCCAGGAGAGTTCTGGTGCCAGCCAGAAATTGCTGTTTCCACTTCGGGCATTTGATGTAGTACATACATTTGTTCTTAATGAACGTCATTTAAGTCCAGTTCAGTGGATTTTGTAGGAAAATAGAGGGAATGGAGAAGCATCAAGAAACAGAGACAACTTTGAGCATCTGCACTAGTAAAATAGGAACCAAGGGATGACGTACACAGGCTCAGTTGAATGTTCTTTCCCCAGAAGTCTCAGGGCTAGTGATGGTGGCTTCCTGCAGGTCCTTGTGCACCTGGGGCCCCTGCTGTCTCCCAGGCTGTCTCAGGTTAGGGCAACCACTAGAGAATGCCATGGAGGACTCATCTCCTACTACAGGTTCCTTGATAGTTCAGTTCCAACCAGAAGGCTTCTTTTTTCAGAGGGGTTGCGGGGAGAGGGAGAGGGAGAATCCCAAGCAGGCTCCATGCCCAGTGTTAGCCCAACACCAGGCTTGATCCCACCACCCTGAGATCATGACCTGAGCTGAAAACAAGAGTTAGACATACGACTG
Organism: Enhydra lutris kenyoni; assembly: GCF_002288905.1. NCBI lineage: Eukaryota > Metazoa > Chordata > Mammalia > Carnivora > Mustelidae > Enhydra > Enhydra lutris. The sequence goes on along the minus strand of NW_019154113.1, from coordinate 3,677,948 downwards.
ACTGAGCCAACCAGGCCCCCAAAGGCTTTTTTATTTTTATTAAGCATACCTTACGCCTTCAGTTAATTTGTTGTTGTGAAAGCCAAATGATATTTTTCAATGGATCAAAAACATTGGAATGCTTTCCAAACATTCCAGAGTACTATTTTCTGATGTGACATTTGACTTACATAAAAGCAGCCTGTTTGTTTCCTGCATAAAATACACACTCAGGACAGCTTTTGTGATATAGTAAATAAGATCCCACACAAATTCCACATGACATACTGTGTGGGGAGTTCACATAATAAAATGAAGAATGCTGCCTGTTTGTTTTCTGACCAGTGTGGAGTTTTCATCCTTCCCTGCATCTCTCAAAGCCATGTTCAAATACTGAAATGCTGTATTTAGACATACTGATTAAACACGAATACTTTTTCTTCATAAAACACATTATTGCAACTATCCTTTATATTTCAGTAAAGGGGAAGGCAGACTCTAAATATAGTTAATGACTTAAGCTAATGCCAAATTTGTGAGAGAAAATGTGTCGAAATTTAGGTGGGTGTTGCCAGAAAGAACAGGAATGTGGGGGGCAGGACTAGGTGACATGGGGATAAAGTCATGCCAGACATAAACACGCATTTCAAAGAGAAGAGTTAACAGAGAATTAATATGCTGCTATTTTTGAAAAAGAGAAGGTGTCAGGTCACCAAAAGAAAAAGAAAAAATGTCGAAAGCTGCACTTACAGCAAAGTTTATATCAGCTCTGTGTTTCCGTTTTTCCAACTGCCAATGCTGAAAGGTTGCTTTTGCGATTGCTGTTTGCAGATTTATTTCTGTCCCCATACCAATCAAGGGCAGGCAGCTTCTCTTAAGTCCCTCTGTTTTTCGCATAGTCCCTGGTGATTTGAATTGATCTGAACGGGACTGGACATAGGTTTCTCTTGAACACTCTGCTTCTCTCTATTTCTTTAGCTATTCTGTTTGTCTCTCTGCTTGAATCCCTCACTTCTTTTTCTTTCTTTAAGTTGTTCCTCCAACACCTTTTGAGGCTCCTGAAGGCCAGCTGTATTTATTGTCTGATCCTGGTGACGACGTCCGGCTCGGAGCTGGCACGAGCCGATGCGGGACATGTGTGCGTCTTCACTAGTCCTTGCTTCCAAGGCTTCTCTGCGTGTTCCTGTTCCTCTCTGTGCACCTGACAGGTTTGCACACGCTTCACGTAGTTCTGCATCTTTGTTCATTCGTTTGCTTGACAAATATTTAGCAGAACCATCCTTACAAATAAAAAATGCACATCTGAACATGATGATATTCTAGGGGCTTTCCAGATACTGCAACTTCCTTTCTATGTAAAAGTCTCTCAGAGGTTGAAGCAAGGGGCAGCCCGTTCTCTTTGGGAAAAATGATAGGTTTGGAGGTGGCACTGGAACCTGGTAGAGTGAAATGTTCAACAGTGGAGGATGGACTGAGCTGCACAGTTTACCTTGACATTTGTAAAAATCACCTGCTTCATTCCCCATGCACTTAGGCTTTAAATCCATGCTCTTTGTAAATATCTTCTTGGCATTCGCCACTGTCCGTAACTGCTGAAAGAGCTATTCTTACCCTGTTGGAGGGACTGGTGTTGATTTGTGTAGCTAAAACTAAGAAAAACAGCCATCTAATCTTGTCCTTGAATAGTTTCCTGGTCTTGTTACATATTGCTTATACTGTTAAAATTCACTCGTAGATTCCAGCGCAAGCAAATTATGAAGATCTTGGCTCGTATGAGCGTTCATGATTTCCTGAACCTTCCAGATTGCAGTTGGAAGGGCCCTCTTACTGTGTTACTCCTCGAGAAGGAGAAAAATAGGTTATTTTGAGCTTTCTAAATTTAGCTTAATGTTTGCTTTTTATTATATAACTTCTGGGTTAATTTTAGAAAAAAGATTTACAAACAAAATACAGGTGTTTGTAGAGCAAAAAATTAAAAGGAATTTTTTAAAAAAGCATACAAATGTTTACCACTCAGTACTCCGTAAAGCCAAGGAGAAAGCTGCCAAGTATAAAAGATGTGTAGGAGAGAAAGCACCAGCCCAGCTAACTGATAAGCAATGTGGGGATAGTGATAAGACAGTCAGGAATTCAAAGACATAATACCAGCACCACAAAGAAAGATCTGGAAACCCTCAAGGACAGATTTCAGGTTCCTTCCTCCCCTGTGTTTATTCCTCCAAAGTGGATGAAGGCCCTGTGGAATTGAACCTGGCCCAGAGGCCTGCAGGGAAGCAGAGCTGAGAAGAGTTTATAGGTAAGTCCTGACAGTAGGAAACCTGTACAGTTCTCTGTAATAACTACCTTATAATAACCATTATGGGCCCAGAACCTCATCGAGCTCTTGTGTCACTAAACCAAGTGAAATGTATGGTCCTTACCCTTAGGGAACTCATACTCGGAGACAAGGACCGGGGCGAACAAAGCTTAGAGGAAAAACACAAGGATTATATTGGAACCAGGGTGCATCTTTTTAATCTTGAGAGAGAGAAATCTGAGAAATTTCAACTTGAGGCAAATAAAAGGAAATACCACACCACTGACTAGCATCAGAGTCTCCAGAAAACTGTTGAAGCTGAAGCCTTCACAGTTTAAGCAAACCTTTGCTTCCCAAGGAACTGCAAGATCCACTTGCCAAAGCTTTCTGTCTAAAACCTTCAGTATTTAAAGAAAACGCAGTTAGAGAACACATTTTCAAAGACTCTACGTATTTTTATTTTTATTATTGCCGCGAGAGGCCAGCGACCAGCGGTGCAAGCTTTGGAGGACAACAGGTTCAGTGAAAGCTTTGTCGCCATTCTGGGAAAACGGGGTGTGGGTTAAGCACATGACAGTCCAGAGATTAACTGCTCTCCATGTTCTTTCACCACCAAAGAGCCAACAGCAGCCCTCTTTCTAATGATTCTGGGAGTTTATGTTCCCTTCTCTCTCTCTCTGTCTCTCTCACCCTCCCCCCCCACTGCTGCCACCTTTGCGTGGGCCCAGGTTGCAAACTCAATTGCTCACAGGGGCCAGGCGGTAACATAAATGGGTGCGCCGGCCCAGACAAGCAGAAAGAGGGAGTGTTGGGGTTGTGGCACCCCAGAGAGAGCTTCCCTCCCCACTTCCTGATCAAGTATTCAAGTTCAAGATGTTTTAAAAACATTCCTCTAGCCAAACAACACACATCTGCACCTGCATCTGAAGACGGACTGCAGGTGGAGGACTCTGCTTCCGCCATGGTCACGAATTGTTTGTCTCCTCAAGGCTCCCTCTGGGCTCTGCCTCCTATGACCCACCACCCATGCTGCCAGCAGTGAATTTCTAAAACACAGATCTGGTGGTGGCCCTTCTCTGCTAAAAGCCTGAGATGACTCCCCATTGCCTACCTGAGAAGGGCAAGCTCAGCCTGGTACTCAGTCCTTTGCAGTTGGGCCTGTTCTCTTATCACTCTCCCCCCTTTTCTTTGCCCCCCAATTTAAGATCTCACCGAAATAGAGACTGCGTATGCTTTCTACAACATGCCAGTCTAAAGGCTTTTGTAATTGCACTTTTTTCCTTCTTGGAAAAACCTTCCCTGTGAAACGGACAGTCCCCTGATCAGTCCCGTCTCTGAGGTCCCACACCACTTTGTATATTTCTGCTTTTATTCCTCAACATCCTGCAGTGGAATGTTTGCCTTCTTCACCTGACTTCGAGATTCTAAGAAGTGGGAACCAATTTTTCTTCTTTTCTGTAGCTTCCTTTATTCTGAATGCAGAGCAGCTTTAACATGATCTCTCTGGGCCTAAAACTGCTGTCTGTAAAACAAAGATGTTGGAGGTGTTAGATTGGAATTCAGTAGTTCTTAACTAGGGATGTACATCGGAATCACTTGAGTTCAGCAAATGGTGCTGGGCAACTTGGTATTTACACGCAAAGAAATAAAGTTGGACCCCTATCTCACACCAAAAACAAAAGCTAACTCAAAATGGATTATACACCTAAATATAGAAGGTAAACTCAGAAGACAACACAGAAGTAAATCTTCATGACATTGGAATAAGCTGTAGCTTCTTTGATATGGTGCCAAAAGCATAAGTGACAGAAGAAAAATAAATTGGACCTCATCGATATTATAAACTTTTGTGCCTCAAAGGATACCATTAATAAAGTGAAAGGACAACTGACAAAGTGGGAGGACGTTCTGGCAAATCATATCTAAGAAGGGCCTAGTATCCAGAATATGGAAAGAAATCTTACAAGTCAATGATTAAAAGGCAACCCAATTAAAGAACGGCAATAGACAGTTCTCCAAAGAAGATATTCACATGGTCAATAAACACCTGAAAGGGTGCTCAACCTATCAGTCATCAGGGAAGTGCAAATCAAAACCACAATGAGATACCACTTCACACCCACTAGGGTGGCTCTAATCAAGATGAACAATAACAAACATTGACTAGGAAGTGGAGAAACTGGGACCCTCACGTGTCTGGGCAAGAATGTGAGATGGTATAGCTGTTGTGGAAAAAAGTCTGCAGCCCTAAAAACCAGAGTTACCATATGACCCAGCAATTCTATTCGTAGGGATAGATACAGAGAAGAATTGAAAACATGTCCACACAAAACTTGTACATAAATATTTATAGCAGCATTGTTTCATACTAACCTCAGTGTCCATCAGCTGATGAACAGATAAGCAAGTTGTGGTGTATCCATACAATAGAATATTAATCGGCCACAGGAAGGAATGAACTACGGATACATGCTAGAACTTGGATGGACCTTGAAAGTGTTACGCTAAATGAAAGAAGCCAGTGACAGAGGACCACGTGTTATATCATTCCATTTATATGAAATGTTCAGAGTAGGCAGACAGAAAGTGTAGATTAATGGTTGCCAGGGACTAGGAGGTTGGGGAGGGTGTCAGAATGGGGAATGACTTCTAATTTGTATGAGGTTCTTTCTGGGATCCTTAAAATATTCTGGAATTAGATAATGGTGATAGTTGTGGACAACTTTGTCCATGTGCTCAAACTCACTGAATTAGACACTTTAAAAGGGTGACTTTGGGGGTACCTGGGTGGCTCAGTCTTTAAGCATCTGCCTTCGGCTCAGGTCATGATCCCAGGGTCCTGGGATTGAGCCCTGCATCAGGCCCCCTCCTCTGCGGAAAGTCTGCTTCCCCCTCTCCCACTCTTTGTGCTTGTGTTCCCTCTCTCGCCGTCTCTTTCTCTCTCTCTGTCAAATAAATAAGTAAAATCTTTTAAAAAAATCTTGGTGATTTAAAAAAAGTGTGACTTTAATGGTATTTGAATTCTCTCTTAATAAGGCTGAGAGTGTTTTTAAAATGTACATGTAGTACCTACTGTCCTCCAATCTTGATTCAGATTTAGTAGGACAGGGAGGTATCTAGGATTCCACCTATAATACTCTTCTATGATGTTAAGAACGAAAAGTTCCGACAGTGCGCATGCTTGGGTTATCCTAGAGCAAATGTGAAGTGTTTTCTAGATATTTAAGTATAGATGTGCAAATCTGAGGGTACCTCTGGATGACTTGAGGGAATGGAAAGGAGAGGTGTCCTGTAATTCCATGTGTCCTGTAATTCTGGAACTAGGTAGTAAGGAGGAAAGGGTTGGGGCACATGGGTGGCTCAGTCGGTTAAACGACTGACTCTTGATTTTGGCTCCGGTCACGATCTCAAGGTTGTGAGATCGAGCCCTGCATTGGGCTCCACACTGGCCGTGGAGCTTGCTTGAGAGTCTCTCTCTCACACTGTCCCTTCTGCCCGCCCCCCCCAAAAAATAAAAAATAAATAAAATGTAAGAGAGGAAAGGGAGGCACATAAGACAGAAGAATAAACCAGGACTCCCAGGGAGAGTGGGGAAAAAGAGCACTCTATCCTGAGGTCAGAGTGTAGGCTGTGGTCAGGGGCTGGTTCTGCGGCAAGGACTGTGATGCAGATAACAGGTACCATTGTCACCTTTGCAGTGATGTCCAACACAGGGTTCTGGGTTGGGCAGAGCAGGGTGAGACAGAGGGTCTGCCTGCAAGGCACATATGCTTGTAGCTTCATTTGGTTGGTGGCCAAAATATCTTTAGAAAAGTTTTGCAATTGATCTCCCCCCTCCAAGATATTTTCTTTTGAGATATAAAATCATTGGGCATAAATGTAAAAATAAAAATTAACCACAAAATTCATTTAATTCCCAATATAGGGAGAAATGGACAGTACAAAAAAAATACAGTTTGCTGGGTTTTTTTTTTTTTTGCTTTTTTTTTGCTTTCTAAATTAGATAGTCAACACAGACCTGTAAGTAAGGTCATCATAATAGCTCTCTGGTCGTCCTTTTGGATGTCATGTTGGAGCTGACCTTAATGGTAGGGCTTTAGAAAATTGACATCTTTCCTCATTCTTACCTTAAAAACTGAACACTCCACCTCAGTCAGGTTGTACTGCATTTCTTTTTCTTCCACATTGTAGGCATACTGTGATGTTGCTATAAATAAAACCTGAAACTTGAGGATGAAAATTGAGAAATCACGTTGACGGTGAGACGGAGTTTTATTGGCCATCTTGTTTTGTCATTGCTTGAGCTCTGCCAATGTCTGAGCCTTGACTGTATCTCTGAGACTTTAAAGCTGGCTTCCCCCCAACACTTTCAGAATCTTAAACAGTTCTTATGGAAACTAGGTGGACGGCTACCTAGTTTCCACCTGTTTCCACCTTGTTTCCACCTGAAATGTTAAAATTGGAATGTTAATATGGAAACACCAAGCCAAAAGAAAACAAAACCCAAAATAACAACAACAACAACGAAAACCACAAAGGCATGAACGCTGTTGGCATGGGGATTAAAAAATAATAAAGCCATTGTTGTTAACCGAACACTTTCTAATAATACTAATTTTGGAAATAAAGCAACGTTTGGGAAGAGCCCCTAAATGAAAAGGCAGCATGTTATGTAATTTAATGTGTATAGTAAGAGTAGACAAGTCATATCCATCATCTTGTGCCCTTCCCCAACTGAATATCAGTCTGAGTGGTATAAGTAGGTGTCCTTAAATGATAACATAGTAGATAATAGTCCTGTGCTTTGTGGCTACAGCACTTTGAAACTTCCTAAGGCAGCTTTGCCTAATAACCCTATCTGCAAAATGATTGCAATGTTTTTTTCCTCTGATATTAGCATACAGTTTTTTCATGTTAGATTTTTTTTTTTTTTAAGATTTTATTTATTTATTTTGAGAGAGAGAGACGTAGCAAGGGAGGGAACACAAGCTGGGGGAGTGGGAGAGGGAGAAGCAGGCTTCCTGCCAAGCAGGGAGCCTGATGTGGGGGTCGATCCCAGGACTCTGGGATCATGACCTGAGCCAAAGGGAGACGCTTAACTACTGAGCCACCTATCATGTTAGATTTTTATTTAAGATTTTATTTATTTAGGGGTGCCTAGGTGGCTTAGTCTTTAAGCATCTGCCTTTGGCTCAGGTCATGATCCCAGGGTCCTGGGATCAAGCCCTGCATAGGGACTCTTTGCTCAGTGGGAAGCCTGCTTCTCTCTCTTTCCCACTCCCCCTGCTTGTTGTGATCCCTCTCCTGCTGTGTCTCTCTCAGTCAAATAAATAAATAAAATCTTTTTTAAAAAATTAAAAAGGAAAGATTTTATTTATTTAGTTGAGATCGAGAGAACACGAAAGAGGTAGAGAGTAAAGGGAGAGGTAGAGAGTCTCTCAAGCAGTCTCCACACTGAGTGTGAAGTCTAATGTGGGGCTTGATCTCAAGAACCTGAGATCATGACCTAAGCAGAAGCCATGAGTTGGATGCTCAAATGACTGATTATTTTATTTTTAAAGATCTTATTTATTTATTTGACACACACAGAGAGAGAGAGAGAGAGAGACTGTGAGAGAGAGGGAATACAAGTAGGCGGAGTGGGAGAGGGAGAAGCGGGCTTCACGCTGAGCAGGGAGCCCAATTTGGGACTCAATCCCAGGACCCCAGAATCATGACCTGAGCCGAAGGCAGACACTTAACGACTGAGCCACCCAGGCGCCCCAACTGACTGATTTTTTAAATGACTCATATATTTTACAATGGTACAATAATAAATAAAATACATAGGATTGTAACCAAATTGAGCACAGTGGGCGAGGTCTGATAAGATGATATATTCCTCGATAAAGGACACATATTTTAATGACTGATGGGATAGATTGAACTGAGCTATCTTAAGTGTATCTGGGTATAAAGAATGCCTTTGGACTGTAGCCAGGAAGCTGCATGCCACGCGCAGCCCAGACGGCCGCCTGCGCCCCGCACCCCCAGGAATCGGGGCGATTAAAGGTGTCTGGGTTAGAAAAAAAAAAAAAGAATGCCTTTGGGGCAGCATGGCATCATGATAACCAGCATTTATTAACCATCTTTTATGTACATGCCAGGGTTTGTGCCAGGAGGCTATGTTATTTTTAATCTTCCAAATAGCCTTAAATGGTAGATAGTTCTGGTTCCATTTTTTGATAAGGAAACTGATACTCAGAGTTGAAGCCCATGTCTGCTAGCATCCAGACCCCCGCATGGGTAAAATATGGTGTAGCCCAGAAGTTGAAGGATGCTGGGTTCTGGTCTTGTCTTTTCCGTTGTGACCTTGGGTGAGTCATTTAACCTCTGCTTCCTTTTGTCCTTATTTGTACTCTCAGGGACTTGGACTCTACAACTTCTGAATTCCTTTCAAGCTTCAAAAGCCTGTGAGAAAAGGGAATATTTAAAAGATAACTATCGAAATACTCTATCATTATATATAGTTTAATATATATTAAATTTAAATTTAAAATTTAAATTAATTAAATTAAATTTTAAAATCTAAGTTCAGTGGTTGGCTGTTCATAATTAGTCATTTCCTGATGACTTTGAATGACCAAGATCTTGGTGAACAGTTCTTACTGGTGATGCCGGGGGCAGATGAAGGAGACCCCTGCCACAGCTCTCAGGAATGAACATATCTGCCGCTTACTCCCTCAAGCTAGAGTGAAATCAGAGCAGCACCCGGGCTGCTTTCCACAAGCTCCGAGTGTAAAATGAAAACCGCTTGTCCCTGAGAATTTTTCTTGCTCTTTGGAGAATTTCCTTCCCTGACGCTCTTCATATCACTTGACCGGAAGGAACCATAAAGAACATTCGTTAGTAATTCCTGAATCACCTCAGTGACTTGCAGTTACTTTAGTCACTGGGACTCTTTCTTGAAATGAAATCTCTGAGTGTCAAATGGGAGAGGTTCAGGGAGAGGAGGGAAGAGAGGGAAGGAAAAGAGCCTTTGAACTGCTCTGATAGAGAGGATCAGTCTGAGAAAACGCAGGAAGCTGGAGCCCTGCTTACCTCCTCCTCTCCTCATCCCTGATGACTTCCAGAGAACCTCCCGAGGGCTCTGAGGAACACGGTCTCCAAGGGACTTCCTGAAACGACAATGGCTAGGGTTGAATGTCCAAGTTGGTCACCGTCCGCGTCCCTTGTTTGTGGGACAAGAGGGACTATCTGTTTTGTTTGGAGTTTCTTGGACTGTTTGGGGTAAGAGCCCTCAGATGTTTTACAGTCAGATGACACATACCTCCGCTACCCTCCCTTCTGATTCAGTTTTCTTAAAACTCCTTATTTTATTTCACTCCCCAAAGTAAGCTTGCTCATTAAATGCTTTCTACTCAAAGTTAGTGACGTCAACACTTGGATCCTTCCAATCTTTTGTTTTTGTTTTTAAAATGTTCTTATGTAGTTGTGATTACAATATGTGTTCATACAATTTCCGTCACTTAGCAAAATAACCTACTTTGCATTGTTATCACACGTGGCATTTTAATGATTAATATTAATGTAAGTAGTGTTGACTACATAGTCCACAGTCAACCCCTGGTTGTTGAAGACGAGCTTCGGGGTTTCTGCTATTGAGAATCCTATGTCAGCGACCATCTGACTTAGGAAGCCATATGTCCACGTTGCCTTCAACTGCGTGGCGTGCAGTGGAGAATCCAGGTACGATCATTGGATTAATATTCCTACCTCTAGCTGTTCTTACATTTAAGATTCAGAAAAGCAGAATTACTGAGTCACAGCGAAAGAAACATTTTAATCTAATAAGATGTATTCCCTTAGACATCGTTCCTTCTCAACAAAGACCAGTTTGCGTACCAGGGTGTCTCCTAATCCCTAAAGGCAGGCATGTATCTCGACCTTGGACAAGGGGAACTTGAAGGACATTGATACTCAGTTCTGCACAATTTATGTCTGTCCTCTCCTCTCTGCATATATCTTTTATTCTTCTTGTTTTTGTCTGCAGAAAGGCCTCCTCTGCTTTTCTTGTCCATGTGCCAGAAAATATGACCAAGGCCAAGGGTGGATCCATGTGATTGAAGAGACAGCATGGTTGAGTTGGGGGCCTACCTAGTGGTTGTCTGCTCCATTAGCCTTTTAAGATATGTGAATGGAAACTTCTGTTTTTAACCCAGCTGGTTAAAACAACTGTTTTAATCCATTTAGGAAGTCTCTTGTGTTGTCTGAGTTTGCAAGTTTTATATACTTAAGTCCCTCCATCTTTTATAATTTCTTTAATCCATGCCATCCTTAAAAGTGGCCTTTCCCAATTAAAGACTATAGAAACATTTTTCTGTATTTTCTCAGAGTACCTTCATGGCTTTGATTTTTATTTTAAAATCTTTAGTCCAACTGAAGTTTATTTCATGACATGATATACAGTAAATAGAACTTTATAGAAATTCCAGAACTTTCTATCACCTCAAAAGATCCTCTTAGTAATTAGTAGACTCTCCCCATGTTCTCTTCCCACAAGTCTGGCAGCCACCAATCTATTTTCTGTCTCTATGGGTTTGCCTATTCTGAACATTTTACATAAATGGAGTAATGCAACGTATGGCCTTTTGTGTCTGGCTTCTTTCCCTTAACATGGTGTTTTCAGGGCTTCTTCCTGTTGTAACATGTGTCAGCATTTCACTCCTTTTTTGTGGCTGAACAGTATTTTCTTGTATGAATTTACTACCTTTTGTTCATTTATCCATCTATGCATTTAGCTGATGGATATTTGGGTTGTTTCTGCTCTTTGGCTATCACAAAATAATGCTACTATGAATGTTTGTTTACAAATTTTTGTAGGAATATATGTTTTCAGTTTCTCTTGGGTGTGGAATTGCTGGTAACTCTATATTTAACATTTTGAGGAACTGCCAAGCTGTTTTCCAAAGCAGCTGAACCATTTAACATTCCCACTAGCAATATTCAAGAGTTCCAATTTCTCTACGTCCTTCCCACACTTGTTTTTGTTGGTCTTTTTCATTATAGCTATCCCAGTGGGTGGGAAGGGGTATCTCATCATGGTTTTGATTTGCATTTCCCTAATGACTAATAATGTTGAGCATCTTTTCATGGGCTTATTGGCCATTTGTACATCTTCTTTAGAGAAATGTCTATTCAAATCCTTTGCCCATTTTTATTTTTATTTTATTTTCCTTTGTGCCCCACCCTCCTTTGCCCATTTTTAAATTGGGCTTTTGTCTTTTTATTTGAATCGTAAGATTTATTTCTCTTATATTATTTATTAATATCTTTTCCAACTTTCTCTTTTTTCTACCTTTTTCACTCTGAGTGAATTTATTAGATATTGAGGATATTAATCCTTTTTCTTATTTGTTGTAAATATTTTCTCCAGCTCATTTGTCTTTTTTTTTTTTTTTTTAGTATAAAAAACTTGACATAGTAAGATTTATCAATCTTTCTCTTTTTTGGCTTATTCCATTGCATTTACAAGCTCTTCTCTTTCCTTACTGCCCCACTCACCACCCTTGCCTCTGCATCTGGTCAGTTTTCTCTTTTATATCGCCTTGGATTTTTTGTTGTTTAATTTTTAGCACTTAAGTCTTTAGTTCATTTGTAGCTTATTTTCATACATGGTGTGATACAAAGACTTGATTGCTTCCCTACCTCCACATCACCCAATTGTTAGTCCACTCTTATTACAAAGTACATTGATTTTATATTCTCTGTCCTGCTGCTGGCTTACCATATATTAATTCTCTTCTATAATAAGGTTTATTTCTCTGTTATCTATTCTGCTTCATTTAACTTCTTCCTTGTTTTAATGACTATACCTTTATGGGGCACCCGGGTGTCTCAGTTGGTTAAGCCTCTGCCTTCAGCTCAGGGCATGATCCCAGGGTCCTGGGATCAAGCTCCGCATAGGGCTTCCTACTGAATGGGAAGCCTACTTCTCCCTCTCACACTCCCCTTGCTTGTGTTCCCTCTCTCAAGATCTCTCTCTGCCAAATAAATAAATAACATCTTTAAAAACAAAAAAGAAAAACTATACCTTTAATATCATGTTTTAGTATGTAGCAGGTCTGGTCATCTTCATACCCATTAGTTTATAAATCTTTTCTTTCTCACTAAAGTTTTACACTATAGGTATATTGGAGTCATTTAAGTTCCCTCAAAAAATGTATTTTGGCATTGTGTTAAACCTGTCAACAAACTTGAGTCTAACTTGTGTCTCAACAACTGGATATGTCCCACTTATTCAAGTCTTCTTGAATAGATAAAAAAAAATCAAATAATAATAAAATGATAATTATTTTTGTTTCTTTCTTTTTCTATAGGACCATGTGTGGTTGGTTAAAGTTTATTCCTTGATACTGTGTTTCATACCTTCATACTTTTATGAATGCACTGCTTACTGATTATATTTAAACTAGTGTTTCTAGTATATAGTAAAGATACCAATTTAATTCCTGTTCATCAGTTTTGTGCTCATTCTTTGTAGAATGCTTATTAATTCAAGGAATCATTTATTTGATTTTTTTTTTTTTTTTTGGTGATACTGCTTCTCTTTGAACAGAATTAAAAATTTCTAAACTTTTTTTTTTCCCTTTCCTCATAATACCTTTCTGTTCAGTTGTTTCTTATTTGTTCTGGATTCAAAACCAGCTTGGAGGTCTCATGGCTACATAAGCTAGATTCTGGCTGGCTAGAGTCTTAAATTATTTTTGAGACCTCTTTTATCCTGAGTTTAAAAGGTAGTGATTCTCATGCTTTGCTTTGATTGGCAAGTGTATAAATTGTATTCTCTGATAAAAGGAGTGTACTAGTTTTCTATGACTGTTGTAATAAATTACCATACCAGTTTTGGAGGATAAAAGGCCAAAATCTGGTGTGCCTGGATGGCTCATTCGGTTCAGTGTGTGACTATTGATCTCCTCTCCAGTCTTGAGTTCAAGCCTCATGTTGGACTCCATCTGGGTGTGAAATCTACTTAAAAAGAAGAAGAAGAAGGCCAATATCTATCTGCACTTCCTCCCAGAGATCTAGGAGAGAATCTCATCATGTCTCTTCCAGTTTTTGGTGGCTGCCCAGCATTCGTGGGTGTTTTTGGCCAGTGGCCTCTTCTCTCCAATCTTTGCCTTTGTCTTCACCTGCCCTTTTGCTCTGTGTCTCTGTCAGATCTCCTTGAGCCTCACTTTTATAAGGACAGTGGTCATTGGATTTAGGGCCCACTGGGATAATCTAGGATGGTCTCCATTTCAGTCTTTAATTTACATCTGTAAAGATACTTTCCAAATAAGTTTATATTCACAGGTTCTGGGGATTAATTTGTGGCCATCTCTAATTGGGGACCACCATACAGCCTTCTACAGAAGCCATCTTGGGTGCCTGCGTGGTTCAGTTGGTTAACCATCTGCTTTAGAATCAGGTCATGATCCCAGTGTCCTGGGACTGAGTCCCGCATCAGGCTCCCTGCTCAGCTGGGAGCCCGCTTCTCCCTCTCCTTCTTTTTGCCACTCATGCTCTCTCGCTCTCTCTCTCAAATAAATAAATAAAATCTTAAAAAAAAAAAAAAGAAGCCATCCTATAATTGCTAGTACATAGATTCTCTCCCTTGTTTTTAGATTTTGTACATTTCTGTATTTTCTATATGGTATATAAAACACAGATTTAGTTTTGTTAAAGGTTTTTTTTCCAAGTGATTCTATAATTTCCTTTGAAAATAGCATGGCAAGAGAATGGTCTTGTTATTTTTCCATGTATTATAAAACTGAGTAAAGTGCTGTGACATATTGATTTTCTTAAATGATTCAGGGAATCCAGTGGTGATGTGGCGAAGGTATAGCAACCATCTGCTAGAAATGCAGATGTATTGTTGTTCCCTTGATGTATTGTGTGTCTCTCCTGTGGAAAAAAAACAGCCTACCATTTCATTATTACATAATGCAGAATAGCATTATGTAAGTTATTCTCAACAAAGGATATTCATTTCAGAAAGTCTGGGTTTTGATAGTAGGAAATTGCTTTCATGATCCTGAAAATAAGCACATTTAGTAACCTTGTCAAATTATATTTTATTGAGCTTTGAATTTTATTTAGAATGTGCTTACTTTTATTTTAGTTTTGATATATTGATAAGTAACCACAGGGCATCACTTCGTTTTGCTCAGTTTTGATAACATGGCCATTGTGTTCAATATGAAGCTTGTGAGAAAATAATAGAGCCACATTAAAGTGTGCATTTCTCTTTATCTAAACTTTATATATTTTTTATTAAAAATTTTATTGAGGTAAAAAAAATTTTTATTGAGGTAATTATAGTTTTCATATGCAGTTGTAAGAATCAATACAGAGAAATTCCCTGTATACTTTGTCCAGTTTCCCCAGTGGTAACATTTTATGGAAATGTGGTATGATGTCACTACCAGGACATTGACATTGATACAATCCGCTGATCTTATTCAGATTTCCCATTTTATTTGTGTGTGTGTATTACATTTTATGCAATTTTATCATGTATCTATCATGACAGTCAGGATACCCCACGAATCTCTTACATTGCCTTTTTATAACCATATGGTTTTCTCCCTTCCCCTGACACACCTAGCTAATTTATCCTCTGTTTTTAAAATTTGATCATTTCGAATGTTATATAAACAGTCAAGCATTGAGTACAGAATGAACCTTTTGGGAATGGCTTATTTCACTCAATGTAATTTGCTGGAGAGCCATCCATGTTGTTGCTTACCTCAGTTGTTAGTTCCTCTTTATTACTGAATAATATCCCGTGGTATGGGAAGATCAGTGTTTTTTTTTTTTTTAACTCACCTGTTTAAGAAAATCCGGGCTGATTGTAGTTTGGGGGCTATTATAATAAAACTGCTATGAACATTCTCATACAGGTTTTTGTGTGAATATGGATTTTCATTTCGCTGGGATAAATGCCCAGGAGTGTAATTGCTGGGTATGGTAATTGCATGTTTAGTTTTATAAAAAACTGCCAAACTGTTTTTTAGTGTCTCTACCATATCACATTTCCAGCAGCAATGTATGAGTGATCCAGTTTTCCCAATTCTTTTCTAACATTTGGTGTTGTCACCAAATAGGTATATAACTGATGGATATGCAGTGATATCTCATTATAGGTTGTTTTTTGTTTTTTGTTTTTTTAAGATTTTATTTATTTGTCAGAGAGCGAGCAAGCACACAAGCAGGGGGAGGCAGGCAGAGGAAGAAGCAGGTTCCCCACTGAGCAAGGAATCCAGTGTGGGAATTGATCCCAGGACTGTAGGATCCTGACCCAAGCCAAAGGCAGATGCTTAACTGACTGAGCCACCCAGGCAACCCTCTCATTGTGGTTTTAATTTGCATTTCCCTGAAGTCTAATGATGTTGAACATCTTTTCGTGTGTTTATTAGTCATCACTTTCAATGAATATCACTTTTTTTCTTTTTTTTTTTTAAAGATTTTATTTATTTATTTGACAGAGATCACAAGTAGGCAGAGAGGCAGGGAGAGAGAGAGGAAGGGAAGCAGGCTCCCTGCTGAGCAGAGAGCCCGATGTGGGGCTCGATCCCAGGACCCTGGGATCATGACCTGAGCCGAAGGCAGAGGCTTTAACCCGCTGAGCCACCCAGGCGCCCTGAATATCACTTTCATTGAAACGTCTGTTATTGCCAATTTTTAACTTGGATTGTCTGTTTGGTTTTTTGCTGTTCATTTTTAAAAGTACATTATATATTCTAGCCTTTTGTCAGATATGTGGTTTGCAAATATTTTCTTAACAGTCTGTAGCTTGTCTTCTCGTCTTTTTTTTTTTTTTTTTAGATTTTATTTATTTATTTGACAGAGAGGTCACCAGTAGGCAGAGAGGCTGGCAGAAAGAGAGAGAGAGAGAGAGGGAAGCAGACTCCTGGCTGAGCAGAGACCCCAATGCAAGACTCGATCCCAGGACCCTGAGACCTGAGCCGAAGGCAGAGGCTTAATCCACTGAGCCACCCAGGTGCCCCTCTTCTCGTCTTTTTAACACAGTCTTTGGCAGAACAAAATTTTTAATTTTGATGATGTCCAATTTATCAGTATTCCCTTTGACAAATTGTTCTTTTAGTGTCAAGTCTAAGAAATCCTTGCCTACCCTTAGATTCTAAAGATTTTTTTTCTTTCTTTCCCCCCTAATGATTCTATAGTTTCACATTAAGTGTCTGATCTATTTTGAATTAATTTTTGTATACAGTGTGAGGTTTAGGTCCAGGTTCATTTTTTGCTGGTGGATTTCCAGTTGCTCCAGTATTGTATGTTCAAAAGGCTATCCTTCTTTCATTGAATTGCTTTTGCTCTTTTGTCAAGAATGTGTTGGGCATATTTCTGTGGGTCTAATTCTGGATTCCACTCATCTTTGCTAATACCACTGTCTTGATTAGTGTGGCCATTTAATACATCTTGAAATCTCATAGACTGCTTCCTCCCACTTTATTTTTTTTTTCAGAATTTATTTAGTTGTTCAAATTCCTTTGCCTTTCCATATATACTTTAGAATAATTTTGTTTCTATACACAAACATCTTGCAAGGATTTTGCTTGGCGGTAATTCTTCCTTAGATGTTTGGTAGAATTCTGCAGTGAATCCTGGCCCTGGAAATTTATCTTTTGGAAGCTTTTAAATTAGATGTTTAGTTTTTAAGAACAGTGATAGGACTATTCAGATTAACTGTTTCATCTTCACTGAGTTTTGATAACTTGTAGTTTTTTAGGTATTGGTCCATTTCTTCTGAGTTACCAAATTTCTGAGTATAAAGTTGTTCATTGTATTCCCTTATTATCTTATCAATGACTGTGGAATCTGTAGTCATACTACTTATTTCATTTCTGATTTTTTTTTTGTTTTCTCTTTTTATTTTTGTCAGTTTTGCTAGAGGTTTATCAATTTTATTAAACCTCCACCCCACCCTCCACACTGAACCAGCCTTTTGATTTTTTTGCTTTCCTCTTTTATTTTTCTATTTTCAATTTTATTGATTTCTGCTCTTATCTTTTTAACTTTCTTTTGCTTGCTTTGGCTGATTTTTGCTCTCTCTCTTTTTCCTTCTAGTTTCTTGTAGTAGGAAGTGGGGTTATTGATTTAAGATTTTTCATTCTTAATATAAGTATTTTTAATGCTATTAATTTTCCTCTTAGCTACTGCTATAGCTGCATCCCATGTATTTTGGTATATTGTGCGTGGGTTTTTTTTAAAAGATTTTATTTATTTATTTGACAGACAGGGATCGCAAGTAGGCAGAGAGGCAGGCAGACAGAGAGGAAGGGAAGCAGGCTCACTGCTGAGCAGAGCCCGATGCGGGGCTCGATCCCAGGACCCTGGATCATAACCTGAGCCTAAGGCAGAGGCCTTAACCCACTGAGCCACCCAGGTGCCCTGATATATTGTGTTTTGATTTTCATTTGGTTCTATGTATTCTTAAAGATTTTTTTTTTTTTTTTTGACAGACAGAGATCACAAGTAGGCAGAGAGTCAGGCAGAGAGAGAGAGAGAGGAGGAAGCAGGCTCCCCATTGAGCAGAGAGCCCGATGTGGGACTCAATCCCAGGACTCTGGAATCATGCCCTGACCCGAAAGCAGAGGCTTTAACCCACTGAGCCACCCAGGCGCCCCTGGTCCTATGTATTCTTAAATTTCCTTTGAGGCATCCTTTTTGACACATTGATTACTTATAAGTATTTAATTTTCACATAGTTATTTTTTAGTTTGATTTCACTATGGCAGTGAACACATTTGCATGATTACAGTTACTTTAAGTTTTTTGTGGCATGGCTTATGGTGCAACATACCATCTCTTCTGATGAGTGTTTCATGAGTGCTTAGAAACAATGTATATTTTACTGAGGTTGGGTTGGTGTTCTAAGTATGTCAATAAGATCCCGTTAGATTGTGTTGCTCAGATTTTCTCTTATCTTTGCTGATTTTTTAATCTAACTAGAAGCCCTTAGTTTCTGAAAGGAGGGCAATAGACCCCAACTGTAAATGAGGACTTATCTGTTTCCCTTTCCAGCTTTGTCACCTTTTGCTTCGTGCATTTTGAGGCTCTGTTGTTTGGTGCATACTAACATTTATATTTAACTTTGAATTATGTTAAGTATATCATAAGATGTTGAGAACTCAAGTTCTGGCTATTATTATCTATTTAGACTGCCTTTATAGGAGACTAGAGACAAATCTAAAAATAGAACTCTCTAGTTCTATAATTAATGCAGCAACTATTATTCTAAAAAATTGCCTTTAACAATTTTCTTACATGTAGAGAACTGGTGGTGCTTTATCATTTTAACATCTTTTTAATATAATAGTAAATAGAATATGTGATTTATAATTACTTAATAAACTTGTTGACTTATATCATCAGTAAAAAGAGTTCTAAATAATACTGTAATAGTTGTGAAGTGGGATCTTACACATAAGTTAAAAAAAAAAAGAACCAGAATGAAACCTTTAAATTTAATCAAATGGAGTCTCTTAAACTTAAGGTCTTGAGTTGGTTTTGTGGAACACCTTGGTAGATTTGATCCTTAGTTAAATTATAATTTTCTTTGTGAAATTTACATATGACACTTATTTGCCTTTATCTTATTTGCCACATTCCAATTTGTGTTGTACTTAACGACGTGTGCTTGTTTAACAGTATACTACATTACTGTTTCTATGGAACCAGATATGTAGTGTGATGGTATTAAAATGTATTCATAAAATCTTTGATGATCTTCCCTTCAGGAAGTGGAGCTTAATTCCCTCCTCTTGAATGTGGCCTGGCCTTAGTGACTGGCTTCTGGTGAATAGAAAAAGACAGAAATGATGGTGTGTAATGTCGACTTGGTCATACACAGCACTGTGGCTTTCTCTTTGTTCTCTCCTGGATCAGCCATTCTGAGAAAAGCAAGTTCCCAGTTACCCTGTCATGAGGACATTCGGTTAGCCCTGTGGAGGTTTAAATGCTGAGGAACTGAGGTTTGTAGACGACAGCCACATGAATGAGCCACCTTGAAAGCGTATCCTCCAGCCCAGTCAAGCCTATGACTATAATCCGGGCCAACATCTTGATGGCAACCTCATGTGAGTCCCTGAGCCAGAACCACTCAGCTGAACTGCTCCTGGATTCCTGACCTTTACAAACTGTGTGAAATAATAAATAAGTCACTAAGTTTTAGTAGGTAGCAAAAGATGACTAAGGCCTGTAGCATTTTCTAGCATGTTGTTTTGCACAGAGTACATGCTCAAAAATATTTGTGAATTTCTTCAAAAGGCATTGATTTGACTTAGGCATTTATATGTTTTCAGAGACTTTTCTGTAACTCTAGCCCTTTTCTTCGTTCTTGAACCTCTTTCTGGGTACAACCTTGTTGACCCCTGGCTCTTTCAGAACCCCCTGTTCCCATTTACCTCAGCATGCCTAATCTCATGTCTGACACAGGGATGTGTGAGTGTTGTGATACTGGAGAGGAGGCAGTTTGGGGTGATGGGAAAGCCAGTGTGTGCCCCTGGGCATGTGTCACTGAGACGGAGTGCAGATAAGGCAAGTCTAGGGCTTGAGAAGCCCAAGGTAGTTGTTGAGGGTCCTGCCTGGCCACAGGTGGCCATTGAGCAGGAGAAGAAGTCTGGGAGCTGACATTCTCTGCTGTTTTATAATTATGAAAATAGATGATGAGTACTTTATTTTGAAGTTTGTCATTTAGAGTGCTTTGTCTTTATTTTTGCTTGACTTTTTATATATGTATTCTTGCCACTCGCCTAGCTTGTAATCCCCTCACAAATCTGCTGTGGTCTTGAGAGGTTTCTGTGTTTCCTTTGCTGTCTCTGGGGCTTCCAT
Organism: Enhydra lutris kenyoni; assembly: GCF_002288905.1. NCBI lineage: Eukaryota > Metazoa > Chordata > Mammalia > Carnivora > Mustelidae > Enhydra > Enhydra lutris. The sequence continues at coordinate 3,657,799 of NW_019154113.1, read as the reverse complement.
TCTTCTTGAATTCCTGGGAAGACCAATTAGCTGTAGCTGGAAAATCCATCTTTGAATAGACTCCAGGATATGTTTAGAGTTTAGGGGAGGAGAAGGGGAGGAGATACATCCTGACCTGTATTGTCTCTTTGTCCTTGTGTGTTACAGCTTTGTTATCTCTAGTGTCATTTTAGTGAGATTTAGAAGAGATAAATACATGTGCACATTCTCTTGTTTAATTATAAGGCCTTATGAAACACGAAAAACCAAAGAAGAAAATGTTGTAAGTTAAAGACTGGTTTTTATATACTTTTTTTTTTGAGGATTGTGGTGTATCCATTTTGGAAAGTTCTCGGTTATCTTCCTACCCTAAAAACAGCATATAACACAGTTTGCGGTTAATGAGTCCCTTTCTGAAATGTCTTCTTCACTTGGCTTCTAAGACACTCTCCTCTATCTTACTGGTCACTCATTCTCACTTGCCTTTGCTCCTTCTCCCTGACCTTGCAACATTTGCAGGCCCCAAGCTTGGTTTTGATTCTTTCTCTGCATTTATACCCACTCTTCTGTGAGTTTATGCACCTATGGCTTAAGGCATCTTAAACTGATGATTATCAATGCGTCTTGGACCTCTTCCCTAACGTCCATTTTCACATCACCAAGTGCCTACTCAACATTTCTGCATGGATGGCTAACATGTGCCTCACATACAGCGGGTCCAAGACTAGCTCTTGATGTCAGCCTCCAAAACCTGCTTTTTCCAGTCTTTGTGATCTTTTTGGGTGGTATTTCCATCTTTCCAGTTGTTTCGATCAAAAGTCTTAGTATTAACCTTGATTCCTCTTTTTCTCTATACCCCATACCCAGTCTGTCAGCACATCCTGTCGGCTTTACCTTCAGACTACATCTGGAATTCACAGGCAGCACCTCCAACCATGCCATCCTGTCCAGACCACCACGACCTCATCTTTAGGCCACATTAGGTGCCTCCTCACTGGCCTTCCTGCTTCTACCGTTGTTCTCTCATTTTACTCTCTCTATAGCAGCAGCGTGTTTCTGTTGTACAACAATTGCTCCTTTGTCACTTCCTGTCCAGATTGCTCCAGTGGCTCTCCATCTCACATAGGAAAAAGCCTCTGAGGTCCAATGAGACCTGTCCGCCCTGCCATAGTTCCTTTAATTCCTTGACATGCTTCCCTTTAGCTCCGTTGCATCCCTGCTGTTCCTCAGTCACCCCAAGACCTCTCCCATCTCAGAGACCCTGCAGTTGCTGTCCCTTCTGCCCAGGTCTTCCTCACATATACACGTGGCTCACTCCCTGGGCTCACTTCCTTGTCACCTTACCAGTAAGGTAAGAATTTACCTTACCAGTAAGAACTGCCCGAAGCCACAAAGTGAACTGTCTGGATTTTCTCTGGGTCCCCTCTTCTTCACTTGATTTTTCTCCCTAGCACTTAACTGCCATCTAACATTTTGCGTATTTTTCTTATTTGTTTTATTGGGTTCTGTCTTTCTCTAATATAATGGAGGCTCTGTGAGGAAATGACATTTTGTCTGCGCTTAACTGCTGAGTCCCCAGCATATAGAACATGATAGATACTTAGTAATTGAATCTGGGCTAGAAAATAACTTTTGTCAGGGTGCCTGGGTGGGGCTCAGTCACTTCGCATCTGACTCTTGATTTTGGCTTAGGTTATGATCTTGGGGTTGTGGGATCGAGCCCTGTGATGACTCCACGCTCAGCATGGAGTTTGCTTGTCCCTCTGCCTCTACTGCTAACCCCACTCACGCTCTCTCTCTCTGCCAATCTCTAAAATAAATAAATAAATAAATAAATACTTTTTTAAAAAGTAAATAACTTTTGTCATCTTCAGAATGGTTGCCTAAGTTTTCTGACTTTACACAGATATAAAAATAAAAATAAGAACAGTAAATATCAAATAACAGGTCAAAGTTTAAAAAGGAAGCAAAGAATAATTCAGCAAAACAATGAGCAGATAATTTGAGTGTTTCTGTACTATTTCATACATCAGCCCTTTTAATTCTCATTGCACCAACTTGTAAAAAGCAGAGATTTTCATTTTTATGGGTAAGAAAACAGAGGCTCAGAGAAGTCAGATTATTTATACGTAGTCAGCATATATCTGGCAAAGCAAAGACCATGATTGACATGGTCGATTGACATGCTTGGCATGTCAATTGTCTAAATTGACAATTGTCTAAAACCACAGGTTAATTTAGCATTTCAGAGTGAAATTTTCTTCTCACATGTGGAGAAGAAACACATAACTTAGAACACTTATCATTCTTGTTGCTTGGGTATCCCGTATTAAGGGAGCCACAAAATGGTTGTTACACATTTCTTCATCAGAGATTTGCACTCTGGTCATACAGTCATTCTTCCTTTATACTTACATCTGGAAACTCTCAGACATTTTCAACCCTCTCTCAAAATAAGAGGATTTATCTCAGGCTTTTTAGTTAAAAGTTTACCAGAAGATCAAAACACCTCTCTCTATCCCACCACTTCTGGACATGTCACCAATTATGGGAATTCTTTTTTTTTTTTTTTTTTTTTTAAGATTTTATTTATTTATTTGACAGACAGAGATCACAAGTAGGCAGAGAAGCAGGCAGAGAGAGAGGAGGAAGCAGGCCCTCTGCTGAGCAGAGAGCCCGACGTGGGGCTTGATCCCAGGACCCTGGGATCATGACCTGAGCTGAAGGCAGAGGCTTTAATCCACTGAGCAACCAGGCGCCCCCAATTGTGGGAATTCTTAATGGGTCTCCAGGCATTGGAAATCCCAGTATTGGGGTTGAACCCACTTTGTTATGGGACATGCTACAAGAAATCAGAAGAAAGAGACCACAGACTCAAATTTGATTCTCAATCAAATCAGCTGTGGTCAAGAAGGATGTAGATTTTATTTTTGGCAATAAGTATTACTTTCCCAGTGGCTTACAATCATTTAACATTAGTAAAAAAAAAAAAGAGGGGCCACAGTATTGACCCTTTTAAAATCTTGAGAATTTACTAATCCTGCTATTTCTTGCTGTCAAGTTGAGAGACAAGTCAGGACTTCCCAGCTTATACATGACAAAACTTCACTAAGTCAGACTAATTGAGCACAGAGAAAGTTGGAATTAGTCAAAAGTAAAATTATAGCATGTAAAGAAATGCAGCCTTTTAATATTTTGCTTATACTGTAACTCCCATTAAATAGTACCTAAGTGTTGCAAAGTATAGGTCCTGAAGGGTGGGCCTCCTTTTAATGGGTAGTTAAGAATCATTTTAAATCAGCAGGTTGTTTGTACACAAGTATAAATTATTTTCAGTGGGTTAAATATTTTTGCTGAAAGATTTTCCCCCTGCCCTTCTGCTTGGTAAGCTTTTTGCTGTCAACTAGCCAGACTCAACTTCAGCCTAGGCCAGATTATGCTGGATCCCTGACTCAGTGCCTTACCACCACGTTTAAAGCCCAGCCTTCCCGGCAAGTGGGGGAGGGATCAGCGTCCTTCCTCTTGTCAACCTTATGCAGTCACATTCACCCTTTGTGGGTTCTTCTTGTTGCTCATGGGAAATGTCAATATCCTGTTTTTAGAGGAGCAGCCCTCAAATTGGTGGTACCCTTTGAAATCTGCTTCAAGGACTTTGAAATACAGAAACTCTTATTCTGAGGTCAATGTTTTTCTATTTCAGATAGTCACACTTCCACCATGTTCTTTCTTAGGGAGACCTGCCCCCCAAACTCCCGCCCAATTTCTCCTTTTCTCTGCTTCCCTAGTTCCTTCTCTACATTCTACTGGTACTCATCTCCTATTTGATCTCCCTCTCTAGACTGCAGATGCTTTGAAGACAGAGATTCTCCCTTTTTCCTTCCTTCCTTCCATTCCTTCCCTCCTTCCCCTCTCTCTCTCTCTCTCTCTCTCTTTTTTTCTTAGAGAGAGAGAGAGAGAGAGCGAGAGCATGCATGAGCAGGGGTGGGGAGGGGCAAAGGGAGAGGGAGAGCGAGAATCTTTTTTTTTTTTTTTTTTTAAGATTTATTTATTTATTTGACAGAAATCACAAGGAGGCAGAGAGGCAGGCAGAGAGAGAGGAGGAAGCAGGCTCCCCGCTGAGCAGAGAGCCCGATGTGGGGCTCGATCCCAGGACCCTGGGATCATGACCTCAGCCGAAGGCAGAGGCTTTAATCCACTGAGCCACCCAGGCACCCCAGAGAGCGAGAATCTTTTTTTTTTTTTTTAAAGATTTTATTTATTTATTTGACAGAGAGAGATCACAAGTAGACAGAGAGGCAGGCAGAGAGAGAGAGAGAGAGGGAAGCAGGCTCCCCGCCGAGCAGAGAGCCAGATGCGGGACTCGATCCCAGGACCCTGAGACCATGACCTGAGCCGAAGGCAGCGGCTTAACCCACTGAGCCACCCAGGCGCCCCGAGAGCGAGAATCTTAAACAAGCTCCACACCCAGCCCAGAGCCCGATGCAGGACTCCGTCTCACAACACCTAGATGATGACCTCAGCTGAAACCAAGAGTTGGACGCTTAACCAAATGAGTTACCCAGGCACCCCCTTATTCTTTCTTGTATTCCAAACACCTACCATGATGAGTGGCATCTAAGAAGGAAACCATTTAGGAATGATGGAGAAGAATGTTTTCTTTTCACAGCACAGTGCTATACTCCATGGCATTGGAATATAAAAACTGGACAAGTTTGGAAGTATTCACACTGCAGCCTTCCTACTGTAGAGTTTGGTCCTCCGACTCCATTCTCTTCCTTTCCTGGACAAGGGGAATGTGAGGAGACTATATACAGTTTTAATTTCTGAGCTAAAAATGAAATGGGAAGTGGCAGGGAAGGAGGAAGAGAAAGAGACCAGCCCATATTTCTGCTCTTTGAAACTTTCCTCCCTGGTCCTCTGGAACCAACACAATCAGGCCAAGGTATGACCAGAGCCAGTAAGAGGGGCCATCTGACTCCAAGAGCTTTCTAGAATGGCGCTTATATATATCTCACTAGGGTGACTAGATGTCTTCCATTGCCTACTGTCCTGGTTATAGCACTGAAACTCCTGTCGCAGGAAACCACTCCCTGGGACCCATGAAGCCCTGGCTTTTGGTGATGGGCACCAAAGTTTGGGAGAAAAGTACAAAACCCATGAGGTGGCCTCCAGACTAAGGGCTGACAGCAGTGGTGCTTTAATGCCAGATGGATACCGCATAGATGGTTTGTCTTCCGTAGTTGCTGTCACTGATTTTCCCCTGACAATGATGGCATCTGTGATTTACGGTTCATAGGGATGGATCATCCATTGTTGCATCGCTCTAGTGAAGAGATGTAAGTGTGTAATTAAGGGTGTTGTAATCGGGGGCACCTGGGTAGCTCAGTGTTACGCTTCTGCCTTTGGCTCAGGTCATGATCCCAGGGTCCTGGGGTCGAGCTCCACATCAGGCTCCCTGTTCAGCGGGAAGCCTGCTTCTCCCACTCCCCTTGCTTGTTTTCCGTGTCTTTCTGTCAAATAAATAAATCTTTAAAAAAAAAAAAAGAGTGTTGTAATCATGAGCATTAAGAATCTGGCTTTGGCTTGGTCTGTTGATTAACTGTTGTGATTTGTATCAAGATAGTGCTTGTTAAAATGTTAACATTGTGCATATTCTGAACATGTCTTCTAAGAATTCAGATAATTAAAATGATTACAATAGCAAAGCCAGCATGGCCCAAATCTCATTGAAAATGAAGGCTAATTGACTGTGATATTTTAATGACAGACGGAAGGATGCATACAACTGGATTGGGGCGCTACATGACCAAAGCAGAGAGTAATACACAATATACAGAACAGACATTGGAGCTGGGCATGGAGAAGGTGGTGTGAAAGCACATAGGGAGGCTGAATCCCACTAATTTGGGCTGAGGTAGGCAAGTACTTCTAATTCAAAGGTTTTTTCATCTCGCAAAAAGATACCAATAATTAATTAAAAATAGGTGCTGCGGGGCACCTGCGTGGCTCAGGGAGTTAAGCGTCAAACTCTTGGTTTTGGTTTAGGTCATGATCTCAGGGTCATGAGATGTAGCCCTGCGTTGGGCTCCGTGCTCAGCATGAGTCCGCTGGAGGTTCTCTCTCTCTCTCCCTCTTCCTCTGCCCCTCCTGCTTGTTTTCTCTCTCTCTCTCTCTCTAATAAATAAATAGATCTTTAAAAAATAGCTGTCGCTAAATAATCTTAGGCATACCACTCCAATGAATATGCGTTAGGTTTCATTTCCTTATTGCTCTATGGAACTGACATTTTCTGATTCAGAGGATGCAGTAATGTGCCTGTGGGCAAACGAGGAAATCTGAAAACCATGCCCTTTATGATGTAGAGCTGATTCTGTCTGGTTTTTTCAACCATCCCACTGTCTATAGTACAAGTTCATCAGATCAGTGTTCTACCCAGCTACTAGGTATTTTGATTTAAAATTGAACTTTTGAATCATCTTCTTGATTTCTGTGAAGATTTTAATGAAATCTAAGAAAACAAAAAAGCACATAGATTGTTGATATCTTGTTCTATTTTGCTGCTTATTTGCATAACCCGCAGACTGTTCAAATGTAAATTTTGAAAATTCCATTCAATCTGTAAACTTCTCACTGAAGACTGAAATGGTTTGACCTATTAGATGCCTATATACCTCATACACATACTCTTAAAAGTATGTGTCTGATTGTTTATCTGTGATACTAAGGCTTTTATGATGCAAGTTTGAGGTTGCTTTCCCATTTCCTGAAAATGTGCAGAAGCATTTAATGAGATGTTTGAATTTATAGAACTGGAAGGAGATAGCCTCCTTAGCACATCTGCCTACAAGACGGCTATCACTGTTGTCAGTTATGAAATGATGCTAAAATGTTGCCTTGGCATAAAATCGTATTTCCAAGTGTGGGACAAAAGGAATGTCCTTCTCTAATTTGGAAATACATTGAGGATGAAATGGTGGGGAAAAGTACAGTAAAAGAGATATTTACATTCTTTTTCTTCAAAACTTTTGAGTGATTTTTGGCAAGGCCATAAGAAGCCTTGAGAATGATAACGTGACTGTATCTGTGTCATTTGATATTCCGTTTAGGCTGTGGCAAAAAACTCATATGGTGATAAAATGAGTCCTTTTTGGAAATTACTTTCAACTTGCTAAAATAATTATCAGGAAAGGGGAAAAAAATCAGAAAAGTTAAATAGGATTTTTCTTAAGGAAACTAAAACTTTGATCTTAGACGTTAAAATTACCTTTTTAAAAAAGAAAAAAAGATTTTATTATTTATTTGACAGAGAGAGACACAGTGAGAGAGGAAACACAAGCAGGGGGAGTGGGAGAGGGGCTTGTGCCCCGATGAGGGGCTCCATCCCAGAACCCTGGGATCATGACCTGAGTGGAAGGAAGATGCTTAACAACTGAGCCACCCAGGTGCCCCTAAAATTACCTTTTTACTTCAGAATTATATTCCTGGAGAAAGAGAGGTTTCACTTATCCATTTAGATTGTTGAAAAATGAAAGACAAACTTAATTGTAAAATGTAAAACTGTAGAACTTCTAGAAAAGAGCATAAGAGAAAATCTTTGGGACTTAGAACTGAGCTCATCAAAATCATTCAAAATTGGAACTGATCGAAATTAACTATTTTTGTTCCAGGAAAAAAACCTACTGGAAGGATGAAAAGACAAATTATAGACTGGAAAAAAAATATTTGCAAAGTACATATCCAACAAAGTCCTTATATCTAGACTATATAAAGAACTCTCAAAACTAAGTAATGAAAAAAAAAAATCCTGTTGGAAAATGGACAAAAGGATGTAGACCTCTCCCTGAAGGAGATACATGGGTGAATTTCTCATTAGCCTGTAGAGAAATGCAAATTAAGATCAGAATGAGATATAATTACATACCTACCAGTATGGCTACAATGAAATATAGTCATAACACCAAATGCTGGCAATTACTCATATGTTACTCGTACATTGCTAGTTGGAATGTAAAATGGTAGAGCTGTTCTGAAAACGATCTCAAAGGTTCTTATCAAAACTGAAAAAAAAATAAAGAAAGTGGATTTACTATAGGACTCAACTTTTAAATTCTAGGGGATTTATCCCAGAGAAATGAAGAGTTATTTTCATGTAGGGATTTGTACGTAAATATTCCAAGAAGCTCAATTCATGATAAGCCCAAGTCGGAAACTACCTAATTGTCCAAATGGATAATGGTTAAACAAGCTGTGGTACATCCATACAGTGGGATACTACTTGACAATACAAAGGAAGGAATTATCGATACAACGATAACTTGCATAAACCTTAAGGAAAACATGCTGAGTGAACAAAGTCACATATTGTATGACTCCATTTATGTAATATACATGAATTAATATAATGATAGAGATGGGGACCAGATTATTAGTTGCCAGGGGTTAGAGATTGGGGGCAAGAGGTAACATAAATCTTGTGGTAAAATGATGGTTAGTTATATTGGCGGTGGTGGTGGTTGTACAAGATGACAGCGTGATCCAGTTTCATAGAACCACACTCGCACACACACACAGGCACGCGCAACATGGATACTTGCATAACTGATGAAATCTGAGCGCAGTCTTTAGAATGTACCACTGTCCATTTCTTGCTTTCCATATAGTACTAGAGTTGTGTAAGATCTAGCATCAGGGGAGGCTGGGTGAAGGGTGCATGGGATTTCCTTGTACATTTCTCTACCTCTTCTTATGACTCTACAATTACCTTAAAATAAAAAGTTTTATAAAACAATAGATATTTTAGACAGTGATAGCATATATGATGAATTTATAGATGCAAACAACCTTATTAAGAAGCCTTTAGATACATAGTGGATGGATGTTTTGGAGAAGTGGGAATGAATTCCCACAAGTCTAAAAACCTGTTCTCTTTTTTTTCTTTTCTTTTTTTTTTTTTTTTTAAGATTATATTATTTATTTGACAGAGAGAGTGCGGCAGGTAGAGGGAGAGGGAGAAGCAGGCTCCCTGTGAAGCAAGGAGCCTGATGCGGGGCTCGATCCCAGGACCCTGGGATCATGACCAGAGCCGAAGGCAGAGGCTTTAACCCACTGAGCCACCCAGGCCCCTAAAAACCTGTTCTTGCTAGTAAGGAGAATCATAAGCATTCCACACTCACATGGTTTTGTTGAGAGGATATTTCGCTTAATGCCATCACATTGGACTGACACCAGGGGTTTGTGTCATGTGTGTTGGAGCTGAACAGATCTGCAAGTCAAAGTGAATTTTACATATGACTGTATTCAGTTTTGCCACCACAGAAAGAAACGAGGGATGTCTAAACTGCTTCAGGCCGTTCAGAGAAGTGACCATAAAAATATCCTATTGCATCGTGGAGCTGAAAGAAGCAGGACATTGTTATTTTTTGTATATGCCGTGGCGGTGTTATTTTTTGTATATGCCGTGGCGGTGAAATATAAGTAGTAGTTCAGCCCCGTTGTATTTATGCTTTCCTTTTAAGAAGGCTTATATTTATATATCCGAAAAAACATAGTCTAAAGCCTACAAAATTTAAATACCCAATAAATGATTTTTAAAGGGTTAAACTGCTATATCAGAGGACAAAAAGAAACATTTAAAAATCTTGTTATAGGGGCACCTGGGTGGCTCAGTGGGTTAGGCCGCTGCCTTCGGCTCGGGTCATGATCTCAGGGTCCTGGGATCGAGCCCCACGTCGGGCTCTCTGCTCAGCGGGGAGCCTGCTTCCCCCTGTCTCTCTGCCTGCCTCTCTGCCTGCTTGTGATCTCTGTCTGTCAAATAAATAAATAAAATCTTTTAAAAAAAAATCTTGTTATATTTTTCTCTTACATTGTTTAAATAGTCCTATTAATTACTACTGATTGCCATACTAACTAATTCTTATGTTGTTGTAACATTTATATAACAGAGAGGGAAATAATGCAGGATAATGTATAATTTCCAACCACACCTGTTTTTTCCTGTGTTAAAGCAATGCCACATGTGTACAATTACTTACTGTGTATTATATTATTAAGTGTTTTTGTCCATTATTTCTGTCCCGTATTCACTGTAAAAGTTGACCACGCTAGGAAATAAACTTCTCTTTATGACATAGGTGCTAGGATCAAAATTAAGTGCAGCCAGACCTGTGTGTCTCTTGAGGTCGGGGTAGGGATGGTAAAGAATACCAGATTACGGGGCACCTGGTTGGCTCAGTGGGTTAAAGCCTCTGCCTTCAGCTCAGGTCATGATCTCAGGGTCCTGGGATCAAGCCCTGCGTCTGGCTCTCTGCTCAGCAGGGAGCCTGCTTCCCCCACCCCTTCTCTCTCTGCCTGCCTCTGCCTACCTGTGATCTCTGTCTGTCAAATGAATAAATAAAATCTTAAAAAAAAAAAAAAGAATACCAGATTACTCATCTGTTTGCTTGCTCCTCCTGACACTGCAGTGTGCAGTAGGGACCCACGTGGATTGTGTTTTTCCCTCAGTAAGAGAGCATTCTGCTTTGAGTCCCACAACTTAAATGTGCTCCTGAGTAATTTGAACAGGGCATCATACCTAACGAAGACAGGGGTGAGAGTGAGGGAGGATGAAGTTAAAGGAACAAACAAAAGCTGGAAAAATTTGAGAGGAAATGGTTTCTGGCACATAGTAAGAGTTCTAGAAATACTTCCGAATAGATGAAAAATGGGTTAATGAACAAATGAGTGAAAAGTATGCTAGTGTTGCTAAATTTTCTAGTCCAGGCAATTGCATAATCTTACGTCTGAAAATGAAATTACGAGAATAGAGACTAAATATCTTTTGGGTGTTGGGGCACCTGGGTGGCTCAGTTTAAGTGTCCAACTCTTGGTCTCAGCTGGGGTCTTGATCTCAGGGTCATGAGTTCAAGCCAGGTGTTGGGCTCAACACTGGGTATGGATCCTACTTTAAAAAGAAAAAAATCTTTTAGGTGTTTATCACATTTTTTAGTTAACTTAAATTGATTATATATATAGGAGTATCATGTTTTATGCTATTTTAGGCTCCCCAGTACCTTGCTGTGTTCAGGATATCAGAGAAATGAATTTGGCTTTGTCAGAATATTTCCAAACAATCCAGAGCCAGGAAGCCACACCCTTTGAAAACATACACTCTCTCACACACAGATTTAAGCTTAGCTGGAGTTTTGCATGTTTTCTGATTTGTCCAGCTTTTATAAAACTTTTCATTCTCATATGATATGTGCTCTCAAATGGAAATTTAATCATATTTAAAATTAAACACATTTAAAATTAGAGCTTTTTGTAGAAACAGTATCTATGGTTTTAGCATCTGTATCTTTCCCAAACTTGTAATACCTACAAATAACCACATCCAGCGCTAGCCTCATAGTGTCAGGGATGAAAAGCTTTTGAGTGTTGAGATCACTGAAAACTATGGCAAGAAGAGGTCTTAAAATTAATCCAAGCCCACCTCCCCAGCACACCCCAATCTCCCCATGTCACTCCCCTCTGTTGTACAGATCAGGAAACTTGAGTCTCAGAAGACGTTTCCCAGATGATTTCCATCATGTTCTTTCCGATGCTTTCACCATATGTGTCCACACTTTGTTAACAGGAGAGAACATTTATTTTAGTATTAGGTAGAATGATAATGAGTCTAATGGCTTTTCCTCAGCTCTTTGTGTTGCCCTTTCAGAAGGAGAAGGCAGGATTGTCATGAGCAGGAGATCAAAGGGCTGCTCCAAGTGAGGGGTCCTTCTGGGGCCCTGGCTTCTGCTGCCCCAACTTCAGCTCATCTGCAGGTTTTCCTTTGGCCCCTTCAAGTGTAGTTCCACAAATAATGAAGCTGCCACCAATTTTTCTTCTCTTTTAAATCCAGTCTTCCCAAACCCTATATTTAATGATCTTTCTGTGTTGTTAGACTTCATTTTATAATATTGATTCCAAACCCATAGTCCAAAAAAGGCATTTGCAACATTTACTAAATAATAGTTTGCTCATTCAGAAGAGTATTAAAAATATGGCTATTTACTTAACAAGATTCTTGTGCTTTAAAAAAAATACTTACAAAAATTATATTGCACCTTTAAAAATATAAATGAAGAAGTTGGATAAATTAGCATGTAAATGTGGGTGGCATTTGTGTGAACAGTAATTCTAACGTACTGAAAATAGCCATATTCATCACAAATTAAAGTATCAAATTAACTTTAAAATAGTTCCAAATAAAGAGCTAGTATTATGGAGAAATATTTAACTATCTTGTATTTTTCTTTTAGAAGTTCAGCGTTTTGCTAATGATACTAGGATGAGCAGATCCTTAGGAGGATTATCTTAAAGTTACGTGATTTAGCTAGATTAAGCAGTCATAATTTAAAATCCTTTAATATTTTCTTTTAGTGAAAAGACTAACCTTGGTTAAAACGTCTATGTGCACCTCAGTGAATTCTGCATCATTTTTTTCCTGTGGCACTTTAAACACTCTCTAATTAATCCTTCTGCCTGGGCCCGGCGTTTGCAGGTGAACATCTGTGGTGAAGAGGAAACACGATCTGTTCTTAGAGTACGGAGGGTGAAACCTGCCCTGTTGGAGAGTGTCCCAGATGTGTTGATGGGTGCTAGTGTTGCCCCAGCTGTGGCCCACAGGGGAGGAAGGGTCAGGCCAACTCTCACAGATGTGTGCTTTCCTTCTGTACTGGCTACTTGGGTTGCAGAATTGAGTCGGGGAAGGAGGGCAGGGCCTTCTGCCAGCAATCCCAAAGACCCTTTCTCTTTTGTCTGGGATTGGTGACTGGAGGCAGAGCCAGACCTTTTTAGTCCTCAAAATAGAGTTCTATGTAATCCTTTGGTCATACCCGCCTCTATCAGTGGAGTGTCTACTTGGTTTGATAGCCCTTGCTGTACGTACAAAAGGAGGTGGTCTGCCAAAGCCTCCATTGCTTTTAGAGCCGTTTTCAAATGTACCATTTTCTAGTGACATGGAATTCCCATTCAGATCCCTTGACGGAGTACATGCCACATACTCCCACAATCTTAAGAAGCTGATCTTTTGCTTATGTTCCTGTAGTACGCCTGTCAATTTAGCCATACCTATCAGTTTGTCCTTGCTGTGTAACAAATCACCCAATACTTGGGATCTTAAAAATCATCCATGATTCCATGGGCTAGAAATTCGGGCTCAGATCTGAGTGGTTCTTTTGCTAGACTTGCCTGGGCTGACTCATACAGATGCAATCATCTGTGGCTTGGCTGGGACTGGATGGTCTAGAATTCCCTCGCTCAAATGTCTGGAGGTTGGTGCCCTGTCGGCCAGGGCATCTCATTTCTTCTCCACGTGACTTTGCCATCAGGCTAATCTGAACTTCTTCCCATGGTGGTCTCAGAGTTCTCAGCAGCTGGAGAAAGCACACCCCCCATACAAGTGCTTGTCAAGCTTCTCCATGTGTCATGTTTGCTTTTTTTTTTTTTAAGATTTTTATTTATTTATTTGACAGACAGAGATCACAAGTAGGCAGAAAAGCAGGCAGAGAGAGAGGAAGGGAAGCAGGCCCCCCACTGAGTGGAGAGCCCAACGTGGGGCTCGATCCCAGGACCCCGAGACCATGACCTGAGCTGAAGGCAGAGGCTTTAACCCACTGAGCCACCCAGGCGCCCCTGTCATGTTTGCTTTTTAACTAAAACAGGTTGCACTGCTGCCCAGATTCAAGGGATGGGGAAAAAAATGTTCTACCTCTTGATAAGAACTGCAATGTCCCGTTGCAGTGGGGTATCCAAACAGGGAATACCTGACAATTACTTTTAATCTACCTACCTTTGCTGACAGGAATATTTGTTTTTATTGTTTTTTGTTGATTTTTGTGATAAATATTTCAAACGTACATCAACATTCAACCATACTCCAAAGTGGAAAGAGTAATACAATAAACTTCCCATATGCTCATCAGGTGGATTCACCAATTTTCAATATCTTGCTCCATTGGCCACCTCTACTTTTTAACTTTTCTCCTTGCTCAAGTGTTTTGAAGCAAATCCTAAACATTGGGTTATTTCAGCTCTGTATGTTTCCATATGCATCTCTTAAAAAGGAATACCCTCCTATGTAGCCACAACACTATGACCACATCTTGGTATCACTGAACGCTTGGTCCATAATGAAATTTCCCCAAATGTCTCAAAAATGCCTTTTTTTATAATAGATAGGTCTGAAAAGGAATCCACCCACAGGAGGTCCATAGCATTCCAAAATAGCTTTGCTTTTCTTTCTTGTCTACTGATTTGTTTTGGAAAACTGGGTCCATTTTCCTGTACAGAACCTCCTACATTCTGTAGTCATCTGTTTCTTTCCTTTTGGAGTCCTCTGACTTGCTTCCCCATCTCCTGTATTTCTGTTTATGAAAGTTAGCCCTAAGGCTGAATTTCATTCAGGTTCCACTTTGGGGACAGCCGTGCTCTGTAGATAAAAGTACTGTTTGCTTCCAGTTGTGTCACATGGAGGCATAAATGTTTGCTTGTCTTAGCTTTGAATGATGCTAACATTGCTCAGTGAGTTGATCCCTTGAAGACCAACTGCCTGGGTCTGTTGTTTCAAATGTTACCAGAAGACAGTGTCCTAATTCTATCATTCCAGATTTGTTAGCTGGAGTTATTTTATAAGGAACATCTTTTTCTTCAAAGTTATTTGGTTATCTGAAATAGAGTGCATACAAAATATATTCTTTCCTTTAAATCGACTGCTTATAGAATGAGAAGCTAGTGCCCAAGTTATATCCAGTTGTTCAATAAATAGTTGTTTGGGGGCTCTCTCCCTTACTTTCTTTTTTCTTTTTTTTTTTTAATTTGAATTCATGGGTTTTAGATATTCAGTGTGTTTCAGTTAATTGCCCTATTCTTTTTCTTTGGGGAGGGCCTCAATTGTTTCATCTTTGGCCAGTGAGAACTGCTGGTTGTTGGCTTCTGTATCCCTTTGATCCATTATTCTCTAAGAACTTCCTTGCTTTCTGACACAAAGTATCCCAAGTTTATCTTGTTAATTTCTTGCTCCAGCTCTGTAATCAGTCATTCCTGGCTGGAGATTACAATTTGGGCACTAGAAGTGCTCGTTGATATTGGATTTTCATCCTTTCTAGTATTTTTTATTGGCAAGAGCTAGGAAATCTCTATAATACACATACACATATGTATTTTTTAGAGATACCTTAAAAATTAAGTTATACTGATTTTTTAAAAATTTAAATTAAAATTACAAAATTTTTATTTAATTTTTATGATTTTTATACTTTTTTCTCTTTAGTAGAAAATCTTGGTTCATAAGAATGTTAATATACCCGGGGCGTCTTGGTGGCTCAGTGGGTTAAAGCCTCTGCCTTCGGCTCAGGTCATGATCCCAGGGTCTTGGGATCGAGCCCCGCATTGGGCTCTCTGCTCAGCAGGGAGCCTGCTTCCTCCTCTTTCTCTGTCTGCCTCTCTGCCTACTTGTGATCTCTCTCTGTCAAATAAATAAATAAAATCTTTAAAAAAAAAAAGAATGTTAATATACCCTATTATATATTGATATATTAACTAATAATATAACCAGTATAAAACCATACACTATAATGTTATCATTATTGGCAGATACTAACATATTATTAGCATTATCACTTTGAAACTATCAAATACATAATGCTGATATTATATGCTAATAATGCTAATATATTAAATATACTAATATATTTGTTAAGACACATAAATAACAGCTAAACGTTATATATAGGTTAATGAACTAATGAATATATAGCAATTTTATATTAGTTAATGTACACATACAAAAATTAACAGTTTCAAATTAATAATGTTGGTATTTTTACTAACAGACTACTGAATGAAATTTAAGATTTCTTTGCAGTGCTGCTTTCCTTAGAGTGTTATACAAAGAATCTACAATCAAAGTATTTTGTGTTAGAGACATTGGAAATAATTCTTTTCTCTGTGGTTAGGTCACCAACTTAATGTATGTTTTCTTCAGTTCATTTTCAGTTTTCACGGATATTTTTTCTTCTTGATTTCATTTACTTTTTAAAATATGTAAAATATTTTTATGTTTTCAAAGTTGAAACTATATTATAGAGTGTATGTAGAAAAAATATTGATGTCCTCTCCTTCCTCCAAAGGTAACTATTTTTATTCTTAGTCTTCCTTCTAGTGTTTCTTTTGCAAGTATATGCATCTATTTTAGTCCCTTTTTTAAAAATATTTTTTCTTTTTAAAGATTTTTTATTTATTTACTTGACAGACAGAGATCACAAGTAGGCAGAGAGACAGGCAGAGAGAGAGGAGGAAGCAGTCTCCCCGCTGAGCAGAGAGCCCGATGAGGGGCTCGATCCTAGGACCCTGGAATCATGACCCGAGCTGAAGGCAGAGGCTTTAACCCACTGAGCCACCCAGGCACCCCTATTTTAGTCCCTTTTAAAAATTATTTTATTTTATTTATTTTTTTTTAGAGAGAGAGCACACCCTCGTGGGCATGGGTTGGAGGTGGGGTAGGGGCCGAGTCAGAGGGGAAGAGAGAGAGAATCCCCAGCAGTTTCCATACCTAGCACAGAGCCAGACCTGGGGCTTGATCTCACAACCCTGAGATCATGACCTGAGCTGAAATCAAGAGTTGGATGCTTAACCAACTGAACCTCCCAGGCGCTCCTAAAGGATATTTTAAATATAAAAATATGTTTACCTCTTTTTAAATGGGGCTTCAGTCATTTTTCTATATCTTCTGTTTATTTATTTGTTTTAAAGAGTCTTATTATAAAGGTTTATCACACCACATTGTAAAGAGAATCCAGACATACTTTGGGGGACATGGTCATTCAGATTCTTTTAAGGAATCTCTTTTTTTAAAATCTGCTGACTTTGGTATTCCCTGCCATCTAGAGAAGTCAGACTTCAAACTAAAGTGGAGTTGGGAGATTTCTTCTGATCTCCATTTACTGTTTGAGGCTGAAAAAATATCCCATAGCAATTCTTTTACAAACACCAGTCTGAGAAAAAAAAATGTTCCTGAATGAATAAGAACTGTGAAACTCCAGGTGTACCCTCCGTGTTGTCCACTATGGCTTTTTGGTTTACATTCTGCCTCATTCATAGTCATATTCACAAACCTGAACTTAAGAAAAGTCTGGAGGCTCAAAATGAACATGTTTAAAATAATTTCCATAAGATTTGGGAAGGAGGAGTAATCAGTGGAAGTGGAAGAATATCAGAGAGATAAAAGAGTTAAAATTAGCAGAATTTGGTGCAGTTTAGTTAATAATATAACAATGATAATTTTTTAACTTTTAACAAATCTAGCATAGTTATATAAGATGTTAACATTAGGGGAAGGCGGATAAACTCTGTATCATCTTTGCAACTTTTCTTTATAGCTAAAATTATTCCAAAATAAATTTTATTTAAAACATACACACACACACACACACACACACACACACACACAGAGACACAAACAGCTGCATTCAATAAAAAAGTATACTTAAAGAGCTTCAACAAATCAATAACAGAAATAACCTAACAAAAAAGGGGGGGAGTAAATGACATAAACAGGAAGTAATACACCATTTTTGTCTACCAGATGGGTGAAAATTTAAAAGATTACTATTATCAAGTGTTCATATGGGTGGGGGAAACAGGATAAGTTGATCCAGTATTTTTGGAGGGATGGTAGACAGTAACAGTTTAAAAAATTTATTTCAAATAAACATATACCTCAACCCAGAAAATTCCCTTTAGGATGTCTCTCTTAGAGGGAAACTTCACATGTGCACAAGAAAGCGTAAATAAGGATTTTCACTGCAGCAGCATAATATCAAAACCATCTTAATTAGACAAATTACAGTATATCTATGTTATGGAATACTAGGCAGCCATTTTTAAATGATAACATAGATTTTCATTGTTTGACATAATCTCCAAGACAAAAATATTAAGAGGAAAAAAATTGCAAAAGTAAATATTGTCTATCATTTGTTTTCTAAAAAACCTGTATATCCCTGTATATATACACAGCCCTTCCCTGTTTCTCTTTGTTTTCATATGTATGTGTAAATTAATAACACAGAAAGTGATCTCGAAAGACATACTCTGGTTCAGTTTAAATACTAATATTCTGGGTAATAGGAGTGGGAATGAGCATGGGGTCCAGTTGGACTCTTAAAAAAATGTCTATTGCTTCTTTCATAGAAGGAACATATGCCTGCAGTAGTTGTGAAATTAAGGTGAGAAAGAAAGAATCCCAAAGGACTTGGGCATGTCTTGTCAACAGAGAGACCTAGAGGTGATAGGGAACTTCTGAAAAGCTTGTCATGAACTCATAGAATGAGATCTAAAGGGAGAGGTGGTCTCTAATGTGTGGGGTCCGGTAGAAAATGAAAATAGGGGACCCTTTGTTCAAAAAGCAAAAAAAAACCTGCCATTAAAGTTATTTATAATTTTACCATTTATCTTTATATTAAGCAGTGCCAGTTTTAAAAGCAAAGATCAGAATATTTAACTTGTATGAGCAATCACTTAAATTACACTGTCTGTATTTTATGGCCTGTCCCTGGAGTTTGTCCCTTAAGCTGCCCAGAAGAGACAAACCCAGCTGGACTCAGAAAGGTAGGGAGGAGAGAAGACCCCATTCCTGGGGCGAACACCCCTGGGTCTGGTATAATCGTAGCCAGTATAGACCCTCACAGGTCCCTGGGGGGCCCACTTGCCTTCTGAGCCTACTGGGACCCTCTTCTCACAAGCCACCTTACCTAAATGCCCAAGGTGAGGACAGGGTCTGGGGGAGTCAGGCTACAAGACTGCCGCTCCAGCCCATAGCAGACAGCAACTACCAAGGATCCTTAAGCCTCTACCCCCAGTAGCTTGGTACTCCAATGGAGGCTAGGCAGGAGACTCACTCCCACCAAGATATATATGGCCTCCTGTCAGCCTGGGGCTCTTGCCCAGACCAAGGTGCTAAGGGTACACAAGCCTGACCCCAACCCTCTCCCAGATCTTTGTGAGGGCAGGGAGTGGGAGAGAGCACTGGCAGGGACTTCAGAAACCCTGGGAGTGAGTAGCTGAGAAGCCCTTCAGGGAGGCTAAAACAAACAGGATCGCTTGTGAGCTAAGGTCCCCAGCGCATGCCCCTGTGTCCCATCACCTTCACTTACAAAACACAAATCCAAAGCAAAAACCGTTAAGATTCCAGACAGTGCTGCAGAGCACTAAATCCCGTGTAGGGGGCCTTCTCAGCAGCTGCGCCAATTGCATACCATCAAAGGTAGCCTGGGTAGGGTCAGGGTTACCACCTTGACCCTCAGCCTCACCTGCTGTTTTTTACGTGGAAGACATCAGAGGAAGCTTGAATTCTGAGATGTAGAATCCTTTGGCTGAGAAAGCATGAAAATGGTGGCGAGTTAAAACAAAGCTGATAGAGCCAGCCAGCTCCGGATATGGGGTTCAGAGCCCAGGGAGGGCAGAAGACAGAAGAAAAGCAGGTGCACAGGGTAGGTATATCATAGTTTGTCAGGAAGGGAAGGGAGTTTCCATTCCTTAATTTCTTTTTTCCTCTAGGAATCACTGCTTGGCCTTGGGGGGAGGTCTTTGAGGAATCCTTAGGAGAGTGTAGAAGTTGGGAAACAGAAGCTGGAGAGAAGGGGAGGCAAACTGCTCAGAGAGGAGTTAGAGGCTTGCCTTGCCAGTCTGGCTGGAGTCATGGATTCCATTGAATTATGGAGCTAACAATCGGCCTGGTTGTGTGAAATTCAGGACCCGACAAAGAGAGAGCTCTGCCCTGCCCCAGTCAAGGGAAGGATGGCCTCACTCTTGTTTTAGGGAGGACTGTTCTTTATTTTGAACTGAATGAAAAATGACTTTTTAGTGTTTATATGTCCTTTTGAAAATGAAATGATGTTGGTGATAGTAACATTCTTCTGATATTTTTTTATTGTGGCAAAATGTACATAATATAAAGTCTACCATTTTAATCATCTCTAAGTGTATGAGTGTTTGTTTTTAAATGTCATTGCTTTGCAAAATAAGTGAAAAAGTTGGTAATCCTATAATGCATCCCTGAAGTGTTTTGTTTTGTTTGAAATTTTACTGGTCTGTGAAGTCTGGAAATTTTATGACCCTTAGAAAGCTGTTCTTTGTGTGATCTTGTTCTGTGACTTTATTGGCAGAGGAAAACTCTGAAGCAATGTATAGAATTTTTTTTAAAAGATTTTATTTATTTATTTGGCACAGAGAGAGAGAGAGAGAGAGAGAGCGCACAAGCAGGAAGTGTAGCAGGCAGAGGGAGAGGGAGAAGCAGATGGGAACCCCAATCAGGGAGCCCAAGTCAGGGCTCGAGCCCAGGACCCTGGGATCATGATCTGAGCTGAAGGCAGATGCTTAACTTCCTGAGCCACCCAGGTGCCCCCAGTGTATAGAATTTTCAAAGACATGGCATAGAAGTACGGCTAGAATTTCTTCTTTTAAAAAAATCTTATCTATTTATTTGACACAGAGAGAGAGACAGTGAGAGAGGGAATACAAGCAGGGGAAGCGGGAGAGGGAGAAGCAGGCTTCCCTCAGAGCAGAGAGCTCGCTGTGGGGTTCTATCCCAGGATGCTGGGATCATGACCTGAGCGGAAGGCAGATCCCTAACGACTGAGCCACCCAGGCACCCCTAGAATTACTTTTGTTGTGGTGGTGGTAGCGGTTACAGTGCTTTGCTACAATTCTGTTTGTAGTATTTAGTATATCCTCTTCTATGGCATTATCAAGGTTGTCTTGTGTTCTCATATGTCAGTGCCCGAATACTTTCCCTTTGCATTTCATATGTAAACTCACATCTCATACCAAAAATAAATAGGCCTAAGGATAATTTTTCTTTTTTTTTTTTTTTTTTGGTAATGGAAACAAAATATACAAAGTAAAATGCAGGCATGAATATAGTTGTTCCTTTGGTCAAGGCTGTTGTAGTAAATGGTTCTAGCTAAGATTTACAGCGGTTTTGTGCAGTTCTTTTTTTTTTTTTTTTTCTTCATTCTGAGCCGCAGACACCAAAAATCCCACAGGAAGTTCTCTTTCTGAGTGTTGTGGTTTTTTAGTTTCCTGTTCAGTTTGCATTAGATGATCAGAAAAAACATAATCTGTGCAATCGAAAGAGGTTCTTGGTTAAACTTGATTGTTACTCTAAATGAGAATCTCAAACTTGCTTGTATTTCTTCCCATGGATGAGTCTAGAGGAGCTATAACCACATTCACACCTGAACATTAAAGTTGTGGTATAACTTTTGTTGTTCAGTGGATAAACTCTCCATTGTTAAAGGGGCAACTACCTGAGATTATGCTCTATGCTTTCCACTACTTAACAGAGCATTTCCACAAAAATAAGGGGATGAAGATGTGTTTTTAAGACTTGACAGTAGTGTTTTACTTTCATTTTTACAAGTGACAAAAACTTTCTCTTGCTACTCTAGAGAAAAGGAAACACATAAAACATGTTATACAGTTTACTTCAGATATTACAAATACCACTGAAAAAATTTTAGAGGGTACTATTATTCACTGAGATATTTTTACAAATATAACTTTTAAAGCAAGGTATTCTCAAGGTAAAAATTTTTTTGCTTGATTTCAGTATGTCTTAAACCATGGCAAAAATAAAATAAACTAAAATTGTAATCAGATATACTAGATCTTTGGCAAATTGTTGTAATCAGGCATTTAAATGATATACAGAAGACTTGATGAAAAGTGACAAATGAGAACAAAAGAGAAGTTTCGGTGCATTTTTAGATATGTCTCTAGGTTTAGGTGCTATTAAAAACAGGATGCCTAGTTCTAGGCAGGTTATGCTGATTACATGCCTTAATATATGATAAAAGTAATAAACACATGAAAGGTTTCCAGTAATAAAGACATGAAAACTCTCCACATTTTTTAAAAATAGTGCTGTTTCTGGGGCACCTGGGTGGCTCAGTGGGTTAAGGCCTCTGCCTTCTGCTCAGGTCATGATCTCAGGGTCCTGAGATAGAGCCCCACAATGGGCTTGCTGCTCAGCAGGAAGCCTGCTTCCTTCTCTCTCTCTCTCTCTCTGCCTGCCTCTCTACCTACTTGTGATCTCTGTCAAATAAATAAATAAAATCTTTAAAAAAAAACAAAAAAAGAACAGTGCTTGTTCCTAAGGAGATTTTAATTGCAATTCTTCTTTTTTTTTTTTTTTTTTAAGATTTTATTTATTTATTTGACAAGGAGAGAGACAGCGAGAGAGAGGAAATACAAGCAGGGGCTGTGGGAGAGGGAGAAGCAGGCTCCTTGAGCAGGGAGCCTGATATGGGCCTTGATCCCAGGACCCTAGGATCATGACCTGAGCTGAAGGCAGACGCTTAACAACTGAGCCACCCAGGCACCCCTTAATTATAATTCTTAAAAGAATAAATAATACTTTGCCCCCAAACAAAAAAATTACACCATAAGTTTAAAACAAAAGTGACTTCAACCATTTCTATGGAGTGGGGGAGAGGAAAGAATAAGGGTTTGATTTGCGGAATGCTTTTTTCTAGGTCAGATAGCTTCAGTTGCAAAAGATATGAAAAGGTTACTTTGGGATCTTAATATATATTTATGTATGATATACAGGTATTTCTTGGCTAAGAGAAGTTTGATCTTTCCATACAGTTGAGTTCCAAACAGAAAATCATTGTTTGAAATCTGGTGTTTATGCCTTTTCCCCCTTTCTTGTGTACCTTTTGTGGCACTAGGTTAGGTACTAATTTAAAAATGTTATTTATTGTTACGAAGAATTTCTGACATTTGTGGAGAGCTTTACATTTTACAAAGTGAGTAATAATGAGGCTGGAAATGGTTTCTTAGGTATTTGGCGTTTAGCAAGGCAGTCAGCATTGTGGGAAGTGTTTGCAGAAACTGATTAAACTTGGACCATGGGCTGCAAGTCTTTAACCTCCTTTTCTGCCCGGATGTGAACTGGAGACTGGCTTCAGAAATGGAAGGCCCCCTCAGCCCTTCACTCACCACCAGGAACTGCAGCATTTTGGTTGCCAAAGATATACTTTGGAAATCCCTGCTACAGAGGTGGGAGATACTTTGGAAGTATCTTGAGGCCTAATGTGGGTGGGCCAAGATATCACAGTTCTCTTGGGTCTTTCCCAGTCTTCTTGCCCAGGAGTGCCCACGACCTTACCAATTTTAGTTTTAGCTCCATCGGTTTGTCGAGAATGAGAGCAATCATTTCGATCCTGTTAGGAGTGCTTTAGAGATGAAAGCCAGGACTTGCTTTACATAAAAACGCATTCTGCTTTCAGTGGGAAAGCAAGGCCCAGGCATGTGGTGACAGCTGTGACCATCGATATTCACGACGTTAAGGAAACTATTGTCAGGAAAGGTGCCAGCCTTTACAGCAGCCCTTCTGCGCGGGGGCTGATCAGTCATGGTTTGAGGAGCCAAGTGGACAAGTCTCTGCTAGAAATCGAAAAAGCTTTGGTACACAGGGGCTTGCTTCTCGGGGACGATTTCTGCTGGACCTTTGATTAAAAACAAACAGGAAGACTCGCCTGCCAGCGGAAACTGTCCACCAAGTACTTCGGAAACTGGGCTTTTCCTTCCGCGACTGGGGTCGGACCTCGGGAGGAAGCGGCTCCGCCCCCGTCGTGGCCCCACCCCCATCGTGGCCCCACCCCCATCGTGGCCCCGCCCCCCGCACAGCCGGGCATGCTCAGTGGGCCGGGCCGGGCCGGCAGGTTTGCGTGGCCTCCCGCAGTTGCCGGCGCCGGCTCATCCTGTGGGCGCTGGGTCCTTTCCCCGCGGCTGGGTCCTTTCCCCGCGGCTGCTCCAGGGAAGTTACGTGCGGAAGCCGGCTTCTGAGGAGCCACCGGGCGGACTGCGGGGACGGCCGGACGCCCCCAGAGCTAGCCAGTGGCGAGCGGGCGGGGCCGCCGTGTTCGGGCTGCGAGAGCTTTGGGAGGCCGAGCGAGTGGCCGCACTTGGAGGGAGGCGCCGACCGGGCGCGCCCCGCGGAGAAGACCCGGGCGGGGCGGGCGGGGGGGGGCGCTTCCCGGACTTTTGTCCGAGTTGAGTCCCCTCCCCGTGGGCCGGGCCTCTGCGGCCGCCCCCGCCCCCAACACCGCTTGCTCCGGGGAGATGTTTATCTGGTCTGTGGCGTGAGGAGCCGGCGGGTTGGTGGCTTGGAGTTTTGGGTCCGAGGAACCTCGCGCGGCGCTGGAGAGAGACAAGATGTCCGCCAGGGCCGCGGCCGCCAAGGTGAGCGTCTCCGAGGCCGTCAGTGCCGATCCCGAGCGAACGCGGCCGCCCGACCTCGTCGGGCCCGCGCTCCGCGCTCCTCCCCGCGTGCTACTGCCCAGGCACCGGGGGCGGCAGCGGGTGGGCCGGGCTGGCTGTGGCCGTGGGCTGCTTGGAGCCCCGCGGGCGGGCGGGCGGAGGGCGGGGACCCAGGAGGGGGCGGCAGGCGCGCAGAGCAGCGGTCCCGGGCAGGTGCATCGCAGCCGGCGTCGGTGCCTGGCTCCGGCTCGCGGCGGGCGGCGACGCGCAACAGGTCCGGCGCCGGCAAACTCGGCGGCAGGAGTGGGTTCTGCCGACACTCAGGGCGAGACTGCGGCGGGCGGGAGGTCGGGGTTTGGGGTGCCACCTCCAGCAAGCCGGTAGCTGCCGTCTTTGGAGGAGTGGTTGGTCACCGGCGAAACCGTGTGGTTTCGATCTGATGTCACTCTCCGTGGTATGCGCGCGCCAGTGATAAGACATTGAGGCAGCAGAACACTCAGTGTTTTGTGTGTAGCAGGTCGGAATTTTTTTTCCCACACTGTGTAATTTACTTAAGGTAGCATTGAAAAAGTGAACCCCTTACCACTTCTTAGTAGTTTAATTTGAATTAAACTTTCAGAAGTAACACAAAATACTCCTACAAATGGACAATGAGATGAAGTCTAAAAAATAAAATTAAGAAAGACTTGTGGGTGTAGCAAGAAGTAACACTTTTTTCCTATCAGTTTTTACATGTGCTCTGAAGTCCTAGAACATTTTTCTCAATGCTGTGAAACTAACTTGTATGTTACTTCAAAAAGCTGAGGTTCGTAAACTCAGTTAAAATCCCCCTTTCCTTTTCTACATTTAGTCTTTCTCATCATACAGTAGTACCTGCTCTTTTTAACAATTACAGGCATACAGAAATGTGAAGAGTAAAAATCCTTTTGGAAAATTAGTTCATTACTTCAAACAGTATCGAAGTACATAAGAAGGTAGTGGTTTTATGTATTTATTTTTTGCTGGAAATGTATATTCATAGCATCTGGAACAGGGTATAATATGGTTCTGAAGTTTCTGAACTCAGGACCTTGTTTTCTGGGAGGCGGAAATTAGCAGTTACATTTAGTACTGAATATATATATATATATATTTTAAGGAGTATAATATTCGTTCTTTAAGAAAATTTTAATTTGTACCTTTTTGACCTTACGTTGATGAAGAACAATCTAGAGATAAAATTTGAGCGGAATGACTTAGAATAAAAAGCAAAATTTTGCTTAGATTTTAGAGTAAGTTCGTGTTACTTAACCTTTAAGGGAGTTTCCTCTTGGAGGAGGAAAGGCTTTGTTTCTATATTACACATAGTGTCACTTTGTCCCTGAGGTGTGATCTCTGGTACTTGATATCCAAGACAACACATTTCATTTTATAATTATTATTAGTATTACTATTTTATTATTTTTGTAATTAAAATAACTCCACATGAGGAAAATAAGACAACATACCCTTAAAAAGATTATTTGAAGTATGGAGAGAGGTTAAGTTTTCAGTGGATTGTTAGAGTAAGATTTAGAAGAAATAATACTTTCCTTCCTGAATTATGGGATTGATAATGGCATTTTGAAAAGCATCAGTATTTAAATATTACATTGTAGGGACGTGTATTCATAAATATTCATGAGTAAAACATGAGTTGAAAGCTTATTTTGTTTAAATGCTGTATTATGAGCTTACCACAAAGTCTTCTGTAGAACAAGGCAGGCAGGCCATAAAAAAATAGGTGAAGTGAAAGAATATTCAGCCTTTTCTTTAAGTCACATTTAATATCTTGAGGTGACTGAAGTGCTTACTACAAGCCCGACTGTGTACTTAATACTTTACACGTGATACTTGTGTTCCCCTACCCTAACCCTCAGCTTAGAAAAAAAACAAAAAGAAGACATTAATTTTGCAGCTTGCTCTTTTGTTTTAGCAGAGGAGTTGTAGATCAACTCTCTAAGCCAATTATGTGTGGTTCTCTATTCTTTGTAGTAGTTGAGCAGTCTGTTATCCTAAGAATATGCTGCAGATCATCATTACCTTATTGACATTTAGCTTGCTTTCAGGATTTTGCTATTGTAATAGGTAGCTTTATATTTCTATCTGTGCATCAGTATAGTGTGTTATGTCCTTAAAAATGGAGTTTTGGGGTCCAAGGGTATGTGCATTTAAAATTCTAATAAATTCCACTAAGTTTTTCTCCAAAAAGAGCATGCCTAGGAATAAATACAACATTTGTTGGTAAATTACATGTTATTTTAAAGGACATAAAACTTGAGTAAATTAGATGAGGGAGATGGGGAGATTCAGTATTGTAGAATATACCAGTTTCCCCAAGTCGATATACACACATATATATATGTAATATAATTCCAAATAGAATTTCAGTGGTATTGTAGAAAACTTGGCATATAATGAGAAAGTTTATCTGGTAAAATAAATGAATGATAGCCATGAAATTTTGGATAAAGTAGGCCCTCCTTGAGAACCTAATGTGTTATAAATTCAGAGTAATTTAAAGCAGTCTGTCAGCTCAGGAATAGACAGAAGAACTACAGAAT
This sequence comes from Enhydra lutris kenyoni, assembly GCF_002288905.1. Classification (NCBI taxonomy): domain Eukaryota; kingdom Metazoa; phylum Chordata; class Mammalia; order Carnivora; family Mustelidae; genus Enhydra; species Enhydra lutris. The sequence goes on along the minus strand of NW_019154113.1, from coordinate 3,630,956 downwards.
CCAGGAACAGTATTGTATTTGAGTTTTTGGTGATTATCATATCAACATTTAATGTGTTGGGTATTGTTCTAAGTGCTTAACATGAATTAACTGATTTAATTCTTATAGTAACCCTATGAAGTGAACATTACTATTACCCCTACTTTATGGATGAGGAAGTTGAAACACATAAAATAATTTGCCTAAATTCACTTAGCGAGAGAGAAAAATTAGGAATATATGATAAAAATTGGGGAAAGGATGGGTTATTTTTACCAAGTGCTGGGACTGTTGGTTATCCTTTTTTTAATGGTAGTTTCCTGCTTTAAACCATAGGCAAAAAAAAAAAAAAAAAAAAAAAAAAATCCAAATGTTTGAATAAGAGCAAATAAATTAGATCATAAAATACTAGGAGAAAGTGTAGGAAACTTTTTAAAAAAATACACCTGAGCTGGAAAGGGCCTCTTTGTATGTGATGTTAACTTAGGAAATAATTAAAGGAAAAGGTTTTTGTATGTGTAGTATACATGAATTGCAAACAGAATTGCTAGTGCGCCTGATAATAAAATTCTAGAGTTGGAAACAGGAATTTGAGGGTAGTTCTTTGTCTCACCAAGGAATTAATTATGTAAGAAAATGGTGTGAATAATTATTAGGAACATTTCCTATTGGTTGAATCACAGAAAGTGGCTGAAGGAAGTTGCAGTGTCTTCTGGATTTTCAAGCTGTTTCACTTTGGAGGAAGCAATAAAATTTAAGATTGTACTATCATAAATGCTTACTAGATTTTGCTGCTTAAATGTTTCCATTATGTTTCAGGAGCAGTATTTTTTTTTTTCTTATAGTAATCTCTAAAATTATAGCATAATGAAGTATAAAAATAATTTACATCACTTCTTAGGAATTGATTTATTATATCAAGTGAGGTACAGTGTACTTTTCTTTATTTTTAATTTATTTTTATTTGCTTATGTATTTTAAAAAGCTGGGTGTACACTTGAACTCAGGGCTTGAACTCACAACCCCGAGATTGAAACCTGAGCTGAAATCAAGGGTTGAACACTGAAATGACTAAGCCACCCAGGCGCCCTTGGACTTTTCTTAATAGCTGAACATTTGAAAGTTAAGAACTGTAGAAAATTAGTCTTTACAGGTAGGAATTGTGTCCTTTATGGCTGGTACAGTGTAGTTTTAGTTTTGGTACTTACTGACCAGTGCATATTTGCCACATATTGCTTTAAAAGTAAAGGAAAAACTCACTGGACTTTATGAGAATTCAGTTGATTGTGTCTGCCAACTTTTAATGAGCTTCACTGTAGTAATATTTTTCTGGATGTGCTAATAAGTTTATACATTACTTATTTTTCACTAGGAATATTTTTACAATATTTAAGGCAAGAGGCTTTTATGTTAGCATTTTTTAATAACTTTTTTATTTTTTTATGTTAGCATTTTAGATATTTATGGTTAAAACTGTAATTTATGTTGTTTGTTGATAATCCTGACTGTATTTACAACTCTTAAGTTTATTTTAGGACCGCTCTGTAAGAGAGCTACTTTTCAAATCATACGTGCCTTTTCTCTCAGATTGTGCAATGACATAAACTCCACTACTGTTAGGATAGGGACCCCCCCCCCTTTTTTTTTAAGATACCAATGTTTTCATGTTAATATCTTAAACCTTTATTTTATATTTAAGAAGGACTCATCTCAGGGTCATGAGATGGAGCCCTACCTGAGGCTTCGGCTCACCAGGGTGTCTGCTTGAGGTTCTCTCTTTACCTCCCCAAATAAACAAATAAATAAAATCTTAAAAAAAAAAAAAAGACTCATGCTGCCCATTGATTACTGTCAGTAAGTGATAGAGAAGGTCAACCATCCACAACCACCAAATAATGAGTTTGAGACCAATCTGTGGCATTGATGGGTGTAATGCTGGGACTGTTCCTTGTTTGGTTTGAAGGAAAAAGATTACAGTAGTTTCAGTCACTTTTTTCAATCCTGGAAACAATGTACTGGCTTTGACTTTTACTTGGTCTTTAATCTTTTTTTTCTATTTAGAGACCAAATGTAAACTCTGTACAGTTCTAAGAATAAAACAGTATAAATAAGACAGATTACCATGCTGCTAAGGAAAAGGTCTTAAAAAATTATTTTGGTGAAAATTTGGAAATGTGATCCCGTTTCTTGACATAACCCTGACTGGTTAAAGTTCAGTCTACTGAAAGACCATTAGTCTAGCTGTAAATTCGTGTAAATTCGTGTATGGGATGGACTACCCATCCCTGACTGCTCTTTCTAGGCTCATGGACACACACGTGCACTTGGTATCCAGTTCTGACTGAGCATGGTGGCTGAAGACAGGCTAGTGGAATGAGCAGTTATTTTTTTATTAGTAGAGTTTCTGATTAAATGTTAAATGAGACTACGAGAAAGTTGTTGACGACTGGTATATTTCTGAAATACTTGACAGGAACTTGCTTTGCATCTCTGAATTTTGAAAGGCAGTCTTGAAAAACCTCTCTAGTTTAACAGCTTTTAATCTGGTAGGAAGAGGGAGACATTAGAATAGTTTACTGAGGGTTTGTTTGTTCATTTATTATAGTGTACTTGGTTTTAAATTTCATCTAAAACTGCTAAGTTTCAGAACAGTGTTTCCAGTATAAGGCAGCAATAAATATCGCCCTTTCGGTATCTCTGACCTAGAGCGCTTCTTTATTTATTTATTGTAGAGAAGAGTAGCTTCAGGTTGCTCCTTTATGGGTTAGCCAGGTGCTTTATTTCCATTCCTTCTGAAACAGATGAATTCTTAATAATAAGAAGAGTGCAGTGAGTATAGGAGTAGGGAATTTCATTTTATAGCTTAAAAATGAATGAAAATAATAGATTCTTGTGTGATAAACTATATCACAGAAACACTGCTTTAGAACAAAAGACCCGTGTTGCCAGAATTCATACCATAAAACATACCATTTGAGACTTAATAACAAAGCCCTGACTGTTATATATGTAGTTTTAAATCCTGAGTCTCAGATGGCCCTTAACTTTGGATAGATCAAAAGATAAGTTTTTTTAGTTTGCGTTGTAGGTTTGTATCAGAACAACCTAGTAACTCTTTCGTGCAAGTGAAATGCTGAGAATTGAATTGACTGATGAATGACCTCAATCGTTCTAGTTTATTGTGCCTAGAAGGGATATGAACACAGGAGTTAATACTATTTTAGATGGATACTAATTAAGAACATAAGGTTAGCTTATGCTTCTTTTAATTAAAAAAATTTTTTTTATTTGCTGAAATACGGTTTTCAGTTTTCTAAATAGTATACATTCCCCAGGATTGAAAGTTCATCATTTTTTCTTGGTTATCTTAGCAGTTTTCACTCTTTTGGAATTGTCACTAGTAATCTTTGGGGTTGGTACAATTTCTGATGACTGAATTAAACATAATTCAATTACCTCTCACTTCAGTTCATAATTATAGGATTTCAGTGATAGCTAATTTTTTTGTTGTTAACCCAAGAAACATTGATTGAACACCTTTTGTTTTGGATCCCTGTCTTCTAGAAGCTTATAGTTTCCAACTGCTTTATTCTGTAATAATCAGTTATGAAATTGTAATACAGTTTTACATCGTTTACCCATAAAAAATATGATCGCATTTATGGTCATCTTATAATAACACAACATCCCGTGTGCTTTTTTGGTTGGGGAAGGTGGTAGAGTCATGTCTAGAGCCTGGGCTTGCTGTAACATATGAGTTTCAGTATTTTTCTTTGTTAATTTTTAAAAAATGTTTTAATCGAATCTGGATACATCTATGTAAGTATTGTATGCATCTTTGGTAAAAGTATATCAAAGGGAGGAAAAGGTTAAGAATTATAGTCAGAATTTACTTACAACTCATTGAGAATGCTGACATGGAAAATGCATGGTATGCTAGCTGTTACTGTTATATTTAGAGTCTGACAAGCTGTGAAATATGGAACAATTTGAGTTTTTGAAACTTTATTTCACATTCAACAGATATTTATTGGGAAGCTAGCATGTGCCAAATCCTGTTGAAGATGCTTGAGATAGAACATTGAACATATCTCTGTATTTATAGAGCATTTTAATGGTGTGAGCAGAGAGCAACAAAGAAAATACTGTACATGATGATAAGTTCTAGAATTCCTAACGTGCCATTTCTGGATCATAGCCTCTTTCTCCCAAAGATTATAACTATCTTGTCTTCTGTGGTACTCATTTTCTAGCTTTTCTTTATAATTTACCACTTAATTATGCATTCCTTGAACACTGTAGTTTTGCCTGTGAGCTTTACACAAACAGAATCTTCCAGTGTGGCTTCTGTTGTGTATGGCTTCTTTTGCTCAGCATTGCTTTTGTGAGATGTGGATAACTAGTTCATTAGTTTTCATTGTATTCGTGGATCAAATTCATAGTAATCCATTGTATGAGGACTTAACTACTAAACTGGCTTCAGAGGGAAAAAAAAAAGTTTGAAGTAGATTTTTGTGGTTGGTTGTTCTTGTTTTTGTTTTTGTTTTTGGAAAAATACTGTATTCCCCTGTCTTTGGGCAAGAATTAGATCAGCCTAGATTATCCTGTCACTGGAGTATAACAACTGTGTGAAATATAGAAAGCTGCTTTTGGTATTCATATGATGTTCACCTCAAAAAGTCAAAAGTCAAAACTAAAGTTTAGTTTTGAGGGTATTTTATGACAAAGCTCTTAAAATTCATCATCTTAAAGTATATTTTAGTAGGTACCCGTTTACCTAACTCTGATCAGGCCAATAAAAGCCACAATCAGGTATGCTTTGGACAACACAAGTAAAACAGGCCAGCTTTTCAAAGTATAATTGTAGGAAATCTTTTCCATGGTGTCATGTAAAGGAACTTTGGAAGATTTATTTACTGGTTGTTTTTAACAGTGATACGTGTTGAAGTATCTGATCAAACGAATTTATACCAACCCTTATTTTTCTGCTGTGTTGTCTATAAAACCAGAAGACAGCGGCCGTGCAAGTAGATTTACATGTATTGTCAATATGAGAAATGCGTGTCAATAATAAATAGCCCCCTAATATTGAGCACTGATTCTGTGACAAGTACTCAGTTACGTCTTTTGTGTGCATTATTTCATTTAATCTTAACAACCCTGTTAGGTACTACTGTCACTTCTATTTTAAATGTGAGGTTGCTTGATGCTTTATCTTGCTTATATGCTTTGTAATTCATACATGCACATGCTTATACATAAGTTCGTGTGTTCTAAGAGAGTGTCACAGAGGTGAGTGTGGAATGGTGTTAGGTGGGTCTTAGACCAGGTAGATAGCATGAATCATGAAAGCCGGGAGACAACAAGGCACTGCGGCCGTCAGAGAATGCAAGCTGATCTGAAGGAAGTAGCTATTGCTCAGCTCCAGCTGGTTGTTGGCATAGAAGGAGGCAAGGCAGGCCAGATCTTCCAGTTTTTTTTTTTTTTTTAAAGATTTTATTTATTTATTTGTCATAGAGAGAGAAGCAAGAGCGAGCATAGGCAGACAGAGTGGCAGGCAGAGGCAGAGGGAGAAGCAGGCTCCCCGCCAAGCAAGGAGCCCGATGCGGGACTCGATCCCAGGACGCTGGGATCATGACCTGAGCCGAAGGCAGCCGCTTAACCAACTGAGCCACCCAGGCGTCCCAGATCTTCCAGTTTTTTAAAACAGGTTGTAAATCTGGATTTTTGTGTAAATTATCTTGACTTAAATATCGTCAGCTGATGTCATTTTTTATGCCTTTCTGCTGTGAGATATAGTACCTATGTGAAAGTCTATAAAGCACATGTGCATTAATAAATTATTATAACATGAACACCCGTGTAAACACCATACAGGTCAAGGAATAAAACATTTCCAGCTTCTCAGAAGCTTCCCGCTTTGCCTGTTCCTAATAATATTACCCTAGTAAGGTAGCCATTGTCTTGACCATAAGATCCATATGTTGTGATCTGCCTAAGGCACATCACTGGTTTTTTTTTTTTTTTTTTTAAGATTTTATTTATTTATTTTACAGAAAGAGATCACAAGTAGGCAGAGGCAGTCAGAGAGAGATAGGAGGAAGCAGGCTTCCCTGTCGAGCAGAGAGCCCCATGTGGGGCTCGATCCCAGGACCCTGAGATCATGACCCTAGCCGAAGGCAGAGGCTTTAACACACTGAGCCACCCAGACACCCCCACATCACTGTTTTGACTTTATGTTTTTAAGATTCATATATTGTTGTGTATGAATTTATTCATCCTCATTGCTGTATAGTGTTCTATTGCATGAATATACCAGTTTATTCCTTCTGCTATTAATGGACATTTGGGTTATTTCCTAATTTGGGCTGTTAAGAGTAATGCTTCCATAAACACTTCTACATTTCTCTTGGTGAACACACACATATTTCTCTAAGATATGTATTTAGGGTTGGAATTGCTGCTGGATTATTTAGTGTATCTTCAATTTTAGTAATTGAAATAGTAATTGAATAATGTGTTTTCCAAAGAGGTTGTACCAGTTTACAATCTTCATCGTCAGTGAATGAGGGTTCCTTTTGCTTTGCGTTTTCACCAGTACTTGGTGTTATTAGAAACTTTAATTTTAGCCCTTCTGGTGGGTCTTTAGTACATATAGTCTCATTGTAGTTTTAATTTGTATTTCTTTGACTAGGTGCCATTGAGCAACTTTTCATGTTTATAGTCTGTCTGTTCAAGTATACTTTTCTGTGGGACTTTTTCTTATTGATTTGCTTTATATTTTTTAATAAAAGTCAGTTGATCACATGTATTTTAGATCTGTTTTCCAAAAATGGTGGTTCTCTCTTAATGGTCCTTTCATGAATAACAGTTCTTAATTTGAATGTGGTTTGAGGGTCGTGGCACAGGGAAAGGCCAGCAAAAAAAAAAAAAAAAAAGTTTCAAGAGAGAGACCTGGTAGGTGGCCAGATCCTATGTAGAGAGAGTCCAAGTAAAATAGGGACTGGAAAGGTTATCCTTGAATAACTCTAAGTTGCTTTATATATGAGTTTAGGCTCTGGAATCTGAATCTCAAGTCTACCACTTGACAGCTGTTTTCTCATCCATGAAATGCAGATAATGATGACAGTACCCATCTCAGGGTGGTTGTGCACCCTGCACAGTGCCCAGCACATAGTTAGCCGTTATGTTAAGCTGTTTTTTTTTTTTTTTTTTTAGATTTTTTATTTATTTATTTGACAGAGAGAGATCACAAGCAGGCAGAGAGGCAGGCAGAGAGAGAGGAGGAAGCAGGCTCCCCGCTGAGCAGAGAGCCCGATGCGGGGCTCGATCCCAGGACTCTGAGATCATGACCTGAGCCGAAGGCAGAGGCTTAACCCACTGAGCCACCCAGGCGCCCCTTAAGCTGTTTTTTTTTTTTTAAGATTTTTATTTATTTATTTGACAGAGGGAGAGAGATCACAAGTAGGCAGAGAGCAGCAGGCAGAGAGAGTGGGGGAAGCAGGCTCCCCGCCAAGCAGAGAGCCCGATGCGGGGCTCAATCCCAGGACCCTGAGATCATGACCTGGGCTGAAGGCAGAGGCTTAACCCACTGAGCCACCCAGGCGCCCCAGGCTGTTATCTTTTAAGAAAACATTTTAAGTGCCCCCATCTTAATATCAGAGAAGAGCCATGCAGGAATTAGGGTTTTCTGTGTGTGCATCCGTGTATGAACATTTAATCTGTGTATTTATGTATGTATATATTTATTATTTGATACTGGACGGAGGTGGCCTGCCCAGCCCAGCAAGATGTGCTATGGTTTCAGAGAAGTCCATGGGCTCTGAGATACTTTTGAAAAATTTATTATAATAGCATTAAGTAAGGCATGCAATCTTTATATTCTGATGGATTAGAGAATAGAAATTATAGACCATTCTAAATCCAGTGCACAGTTTGAATATCTACCCAGTATGGTGAATGAGTGATTAGCAAATTTCGTTGTTTTTAACTCCTGAGCACTTTGTAGTTTTCCACTTGTTTCGTCTGTACTCTCTAGCATTTCCTCTAGCTCTCCTCCCCTCCCCCAACATATATACACATACATACACATTATAGTCTCTCTGGATTCCTGTAGTAGCTGCCTAAGTATAATATACCCCTTCTTTCTCACTCTTTTCAAAACCCAAGTTTTATTAGTTTCCCACCCCAACACAGTCTCTTCCTAAAACTCATAGACTTCTTACTGTCTTTAGAAGTAAGACCAAAATCCGTACTATGGTCGTTAAGGTCTTTGGATTATTTGACCCCTGCCTATTCCTCTGGCCTCATCTTGCATCTGTCTCCTCCTTGCTCTGTGTTCTCAAATTATGCTGTCCTTTTTGGTTCCTAGTAGATGTTGCAGTTCCTGCCAAGTTTCTCTGAGTTCTCTTAAGACACTGTTTTTCTTTCCTTTGTAGTATTTAAGCCTGCGATTATAAAGTTGTGATTTTTTTTCCCTCCCACCAGATTGTAAACTCCATGAGAATAAACACAGAACTTAACACAGTGTCTAAGATATAATAAACTCTTAAATATTATTTGAATGAGTGAAAGAAGGCCTTTTCCGACCCAAGGACTCTTGCACCGGGAAAGCTTCCCTACCTTCATGCCTCATTCACCAAGCATCCGTTCCAGTTCTGTTCCTCAAGAACCATGTCCTGAGCCCCCAAATTAGGTCAGAACTCTCCTTTAAGCTCCGTATACTTTGTCTTTGTAACAGTACGGCAACTTGTGCTTACTTTCTGCTGGTTATTTAATCAATATCCGATGTCCTTCCTAGATTTAGAGTGGCCTTTTAAATACTCTGTTACTCACTTACTGGTAATAGACCAAATTAAAGCCAGCCTGGAAACGAAATGTACTAGTGCATCTCCAGATCTAACTGCGTTTTTCCTCTCTGAAGGGAGGGAGTTGCTGAAGTGGAAGTAGCCGTCCCATGGAAAATGACTTACTGGCCTGGCATCTTGGTAGCAGCATTCTTTGTTTGGGTCTTTCCTAGATCAGTAATTAATTTCTGGCCCCCTCATTAAGGAGCGCACTGGTTGGATGAGCACCAAGTGTTGTATGGAAGTATTGGATCACTATATTGTGTACCTGAAACTGATACTACACTGTTACATTAACTAGTTGGAATTTAAAGAAAAACTTAAAAAAACACAAAGAAGGGGCACTTGGGTGGCTCAGTGGGTTAAAGCCTCTGCCTTCGGCTCGGGTCATGATCCCAGGGTCCTGGGATTGAGCCCCACATCGGGCTCTCTGCTCGGCAGGGAGCCTGCTTCCTCCTCTCTCTCTCTGCCTGCCTCTCTGCCTACTTGTGATATCTCTCTCTGTCAAATAAATTAAAAAAAAAACAAACACACAAAGAAGACCTACAGATGGCCAAAAGACACATGAAAAGATGCTTAACATCACTAATCATCAAGAAAAAGCAAATCAGGAGGAGAGAGAAGATGGCGGAGAAGTAGCAGGCTGAGACTACTTCAGGTAGCGGGAGATCAGCTAGATAGCTTATCTTAAGAGTGCAAACACCTACAAATCCAATGGGAGATCGAAGAGAAGAAGAACAGCAACCCTAGAGACAGAAAATCAACCACTTTCTGAAAGGTAGGACTGGCGGAGAAGTGAATCCAAAGCGACGGGAAGATAGACCGCAGGGGGAGGGGCCGGCTCCCGGCAAGCGGCGGAGCAACGGAGCACAAAATCGGGACTTTTAAAAGTCTGTTCCGCTGAGGGACATCGCTCCAGAGGCTTAACTGGGGTGAAGCCCACGCGGGGTCAGCGTGGCCTCAGGTCCCGCAGGGTCACAGAAGGATCGGGGGTGTCTGAGTGTCGCATGGCTTACATGTATTAGAACGGGGAAGCTGGCTACAGAGACAGAGCCGAGGAGTAAGCTCTAATCTCGGGGTTACCTTGAACCGGTTGCAGGCTCGGTCAGCTCGGAGCGCGG